>NC_051185.1:62521294-62559304 GCF_013339695.2 Rhipicephalus sanguineus | reverse complement strand
TTGCGGCGAGCCCACACCAAAACAGTAAACCGCCGCGCTCGAAACACGAACCGCTGTCACGCTCACTGTTTGATCATGTCTTGTCACGTTGTATACGACTTCACATCCGTCGCAGATAGAAAAATTCGAATTACAAATGTTTCACGGCATTTCCAATCACGATTCCTTGATTATACACTCTGACTGGTAGCTTTCTGTCGCGTTAAAGAAAATCGGTACCATAAAAGTTGGTTTGTCGGTCCCCTTTAACCTCTTAACACACACACAGGACAAAATAGGCATGCTATATATCCCCGTTGTGCACCATCTTTGTGCGTTTGTGTGTGCAGTATGGACATGTACAGGTCGGTCCACTGTTAAAGGGAACACTCGAATGAGCCCCCTTCATTTTGCTGGCCCCCTCATTCCAAGTGGATGTGGAAACGTTGTTCGTTCAAGGTACTGGTCTGTCAAAGGGAGTCGGAACTGTCAACCACCAGTAGTCTTATGTAAATCTAAGCCACTGTACTGTCGCAAGAGAGTGATATCCTGACATGCCCTGAACGCAATTGTTCCCTTTAACAGTGGACCGACCTGTACATTAAGGCTTTGTTTTTGTTCTCAGCTGCCTCTGCGAGCCCTGCTGTTGGACGCCAGCTGGAATGCTCTGCGTTTGAAAGTGTGCACCACAGATGTCATGCTCATAAATACAGAGTTCTCATGATTCTAGTGTTGACAAAGCAATAAGTAAAAGCATGCAGGCACTTGTGCATCTGGAATGAGGTTTAACCCTGTCTCAGGAGACATAAGACAATATAGTCATGCTGTGTTCCTGTTGTTCACCATTTTCATGCATGTTGTGTGCAGTACGTATACATACATGCAGGCTTTGTTTTTGTTGTCCTCAGCTGCCTCTGCAAGCCCTTTTTGCTGGACGCCATGGAAGGCCCTCCACTCGAAAGTGTGCACCTTAGGACTACACGCTCATCAATACCAAGTTCTCTGTCCTTCTCGGCATGATTGTAGTGCCATATAATAGTGAGGCAATAAATCATTTTTGCTGGTCACTTGATGTTCCATGCATGTTGCTTGGTTTCTGAACACATGACTTGGTTGTAAGTTATCTAGTTATCTATGTGAAAAAAAAAGTTGGTTGGTTGGACGAGGAATATGCTTTCCTGGAGAGGCAACTGGCTCTCTCAGGTAGGCGGTGGTCGAGCGCGATGAAGCAAGTTAACATGTTATTGGGAGCAGATGTCCCACCCTTTTGAAATAATCCTGCAGTAAAAAGTGGCCACATGTCCCAATACATCCCACACGCATGCAGTTTTGGGACATCCCAAAAAGGTCTTTTTTTGTATCACTTGGGATGTTTTTCCACCTGTGTGGGACGTCTTTTGGATGTCCCGAAACTCCAAAAGGGATGTCATTTGGATGTCCCTAGGATGCCTTTGCGTTGTCTGGGGTGACTTTTTTGAGAAACATGAAACTATGACGCAGTTGAACATTTACGATGTTTTTAATGTAATCTGGGCAATACGCACTGTGTGAAACTATGTTGCCCATTTGCCTTGGTACTTTCAGGCATGAAATGTGCAGCTATGTTACGCTTGTTAAAACGTTAAAAAAGCTACTTTTGGTTTTTCTTAATATTGTTTGTTGTATAAATGAGTGCTATAAATGCTGTGTAAAACTAAAAACGCGTGCATTTGTCGAGCACGTTAAGCCGGAAAAACGCATTGTTGTTGTATTCTTCACTAAAACAAGACGACTGCTTCGTGTTGAAGAAAGGCACTGCTTATGTCTTAATTGACAAGCATCACGCGCAAACGTGTACACAAAAACACGCAAGAAAAATATGCGGCGCAAAACGCGCACCCAGAGCGATAAAAAAGGGCGCAGAAATTACGAAATAAATAAAATAAAACAATACAAGTCAGTCGTTGAAGGCTCATATGAACCCTATAAGTACAAGTAATCGCACACGACTGGCTGATGTCGGGCGTTGTCGCATGGTCGGAGACTGCCTACCGAGTGCGAAAGAAGTCAAATATAGAACGCATAGCACAGAATGCCTCCGATCAAATCACGTAAGAACAGCTCTGCACATTAAGGGACAACAGCGTAACTCGGTGTGCGCCGTTCGCGTGAGAGAGGTGCCGCGTACATGAGCCACCATATACCACAACACGGAAAGACACATTCCTCCACTTGCGGGTGCCGCAAGAGGGCGCGACGTGTAACGCTGTAGTAAGGTCCCTCTACGCTACAGAGCAGCAGAGTACCAGCAGACTCGGTAGGGCAGCTCATTGCATCGGTGCTCGGGAACTTGCTCGAGTGAAGACATCGTGGGGGGCGGTTTCGATTACGCCGCTTCGAGTGGCGCTGCCTCCGCGCCTTCTAGCAGTATTCAGAAAGAAGCGGACCCGAGGTACTCCAGAGCTACGATGGCTTCTGCCTCACAGTCGGCAATCTTCTCGTTGAGCGCTGCGAGCGCCAAGTCCTTGTCCTGCAGGCTATCCAAAACAACTTGCACGTCGGACGGCGGAGGACGCTCGGTTTATAGGGCTTCGCGGTCGCGGACGAGATTAGCTTTGTAGTATCGGCTCGAAGTACGCCTATGCTGAGTCGCATCCGATCCATCGTCGGTCCAGAACGCCAGTTTTCTTCCGGGTTTCGGCACCAAAAACTATGCTTGTTCAAAACAGCCTCACGTCCGTCGGAGGCGGTTTACTAAGGAAACTGCTAAGACGGCGGAACTGCTAAGAATGCTTTGGTCACGCTGACCACGCGCACGCCGTTCGTGTATACCGGGTATACAGTACGGGCGCGCCGTGCTCAAGCAAGGAAAGGCACGCGAGACAGATGATTATTGCTTATGGGCCAGAAAGACGCCCCATGCAAATACGATCTTTCTCTTTAAGACTCATTCACCCTGCAACTAGCATCGGTCGCACGACCAAATTAGTTACCAATGGCCGCTTACGTCGAAAAGCGTTTGCTTTGGCCCAGTTACTGCAGTCGTAAACCTCTGAATCAATGAGATGCGCATTAACAGTACATCTTCAAGTTTTACGAGACAATGGCCTTGCGCAGCAGACGCGAAATCGGTGTGACGACGGGTGTAGGTCGCGCTATAACCTGTGTGACCATCGGTCGCCTTGAGTCGCATCCTTGGTCGCACGTCACTAATGGTCCAGCGACTGCCGCTAGTCGCAAGTCTGAACGAGCCTTTGCTAGCTCTATATGGCTATTGGCGCTGCGTGCTCTGCTCGTTCTGACCTTGACACATGGGCTCGGTGTTCGACCACGACCCGTCGGCCTGGCAGATGCGCTCCGTCATGCCGACTAGCGTGTAGCCCGCGTTGCACCGGTACTGGACCTTGGTGTTCACGACAAGCTTGCCCGGCGGTACGTCGACGGCGCCGTTGGCTATGGGACCAGGCGCGGGACAGGTTGTCGGAGATGGCGCAGCAGCTAAAAGTCGTCAAACAAGAGAACCGTTTCAGAATAAAGTATGTGTGCTCTGTTTCTTCCCTGTTTGTAGATACAAAGGATCATTACAACGGGCGCCCTGTCTGTTATTCTATCATCGTCCCGTGTCTATAGGGCTGTTTGTTGCCGTTGTAATGATGTACCAACCAGACTAGTTAGCTGCACTGCCACAAGGGACCGAGTACGCCGCGGAAAAAAAATGTGCCATTGCGTTCAGTATGAGGGAGATTAAGACAGAGAGAGTGAGAGAGGCGAAGTTGGGGTAGAGAAAAACGCTACATGGTGGAGCCGCCCGCCACCCACCTGAGGAAACCCCAAGCTATGGCGGTCCCTTTTCGGCTTAAGCGTTAAAGGGACACTAAAGGCAAATAACAATTTATGTCAGAGTGAAAGCTCAACGTATGACAACTTCTTAAACGGCAATATTATCAACAGCAGTGCCCTACTTACCGAGAAATTAAGCTAAATTTATCACACAATGAGCGCCACGAACGGGACATTTTGGAAATGATCCCGATGACGTGAGAGAGTCCGACTACAATTAATCACTAGTAATCAAACTAGCTGCAATAAAAAAAGAACCTTCCGTGCATCAAGAGACGTAATAAAATGCTGCTTGTTCGTTTCCGTTTGATTCACGGAAAAAAGAACCTCTTTGGCGTTGCCATGGGGAACGCGCGTGGTTCAATAGTTCCGTTATCGCCGAACTGCGCTTCGCCCGGCGCGCTGCTTCGCTCACGCGGTCGCGTCCCAGTGGTAGTTTCGGTATCGTGTACTGCCGCGTGTGTTTTGCACGCTGGTGAAAGTCGCTCCGACAGAAAGTTCGACAAAATGCCGCATGCATGTGAAGTTGCCGGGTGCCCGAATGGTGCACGCCGCCAGTGAACGCCGCCGCGCAGTAAAGGCGGGCAACGTTGGGCACGGCAACAGTCATGACGTGAGAAAGACCGCTTACAGGCGGATGATTTGAAGTGCGCTAACGCGATGCGGACCACTAAAACGTGATTTTATTTCAAAATAAGCACTTTTCCCTTGGCACAAAAGTATCACTACGAGGTTTCTGGACCGCTATTTCAACAATCAACGCCGACTTAATATTTGCCTTTAGTGTCCCTTTAAGTTAAGGAGGGGCGATCAGAGATTGTATACGCACCCCAGTATCTCAAAAGCGCGGCCGCGCCTCGGCTTCACGAGATGGTTACGCGCGCAGTGGCGAGAGGGGCTGAGTAGGAGAGGGCATTTTGCCACCCCAGTTTCCTTTAGCGCACTGCTGCCACGCTGAAGACGGGACGCGTATACTTTTTACTAGGATGTTTTGCCACGCGAGAGAAAGAGAGCGAGAGAAAATGCAACCATTCACTTCGCGAACACTCTCGAAACAGCGAAGCTTATGCCCGTCCTTTATATCGCGCTTCTCTGTCACTTCCCGTACGTTGGCGCTTAGCTTCGGCCTCTCTTGCGCGGACATCGCGGTTGGCTAGGCGACGACACGCTGACGCTCACGTCGGGCAGCTTCTTCGTCGGGAGATTGAGAAGTGTTCGCCATCTTGAAAGCGCAAAATCCTGAACACTGACATTGACACGCTATTTTACACTCCGCAGCACCATACCGTCACCCTATCCGGACGCGTTTCTCGAAGGTTCACCCCTCGACGTCCTCCGCCCTCACCCACGCCTCTCGTAGAACGCCCTCGCCACTCGCAGCACACGCAGCCCTCCCCTTCCCACCGAGCCTCACTCTCGCCACAGTGCGAGGCCACGTGATCACCACTACCACAACCCCGAACATGAAAGCCTCGACCAAGCATAGCTTCGCTGTTAAAAAAGGAAGGCGAGGAGGGTGCCACAGATCGCAATGGGCGCCCTTGCGTGCTATTGGTTCTTCCTACGCGGTCGAGTGGCTACGGAAACACCCGTGCATCGTGCCCGTGCCTCCGCCACCGGAGCTTGGCATTTGAAAGCGAGATCTGCTCTATCCGTTATAACTTTTCGACTTTCCAATATAGTGTGACGCTCTTTTCGCTACTAGGGCGTGTCTGGTGAATTCAACTCACGCAAATTGCTATTACGTTACCTGATGCGTGAGTGGCTTGATTATTCGAATATGAATAATTCAATATTTCCCTGCTGAATACAAATTGAGATTTTGATTGTGCCTGCGGCGCGCGTCCGAAGCGGCATTCGGCAGGTTGCATGCACATGTCAATAAGTTCGTTCCCGTAGACTGCCGCTTATACTTATGTGACCCTGTCGCGTATATACGGCTCCCACTTGCGTTCCTTCGCGCCACTTCGAGTGCAAGCTGTGAATTTAACGCTGCAGGGTTTTCGGAAATTTCACTACTTGGTCACTCACAATCGCTGATAAACAATCATTGCGTGGAACTTTAGTGGACTGTAAATTGGGATTAGCGTTAATAATTATACGATAGTGCGGCAAAAACATTCTGTGACGCCTTAAAGGGGCCATGACACGGTCGCCCATAGATTTGTGGTTTTCAGATAGAGATTTCAAAAGTGGGCCGTAAAAGAATATTTCAGTACAAAACAAGCCCTAGAAGTCGCTGGCTGTAAACCCCGCCTACCACCGGCGACCGCCATTTTCCCGTGGCGCGTGTGACGTCACGTGCAGCACGGAACAGAGCCGCCGTCTTCTACCAATGTTTCAGCCGCTGCAAATCGTTCAATTTCAGTGCCAAGCTGAAGAAAGCTACAATATCTCCATATCACGTGCAGCTGACCACGGAAGAATATCGTTCGCCGCAATGCAGACGCTTGCTCAGCTATAGGTGCTTGTTACGTCACGGCTCGCGAGTGAACCAGTGTTGCCTGACTGTCGGGCCTTTCGCGTGTTTATAAAAATATTCTATTATAAATTAAGGGCTCGACCAAATGCGCTAAAATTTCGCCTGCTTATTTGTGAATGCACAAGCATTAATCCACATAACACATATTATGATCGAAAATTGGGTGTCATGGCCCCTTTAAGGATCATTCACACCTGCGACTATAGCAACGGTCGGGCGAGACCAAGTTAGTCGCAAATGGCCGCTTGGTTCGAAGAACAGCTGCTTTCGCTCGGTGCTCGATTTTCAGTCGCGCGACTGCAGTCGCAAACCTCTCAACTAATCAGACGTGCAGGAACAGGACATATCCTTATTTAACGAGACTATCGTAGACCGAGCAGAGGCAAATTCGGTGTCACTGGCCTGAGTGAACATCGGTCGCCTTGAGTCGTTCCTTGATTGGAAGTCGCAAACAGTCGCTCGACTGGTGCTAGTCACAAGTCTGAACGAGTCTGAGCTGGCTATACGGCTATTGGCAGTGAGTGCATCGCGCGCACTGACCCTGACAGACAGGCTCGGTGCCCGACCACGACCCGTCGGGCTGGCAGACGCGCTCCATGGTGCCGATTAGGGTGTAGCCCGCGTTGCACCGGTACTGGACCCTGGTGTTCACAACAAGCGTGCCCGACGGCAAATCGACGGCGCCGTTTGGTATGGAACCGGGCGCGGGACAGATTCGCGGACCGGAACCACCTGCGAAAGGTCGACGCGCAAGACAAAAGCTTCGAAGTCCAGTATCTGTGCTTTATTTCTGACAGAAAGCCCCAAATAGTAAATACAAAGGACCAAGTGCGCCATGGAACAAAATGATCTATAGCGTTCAGTACAGGAGAGGGAAAGACATAGAGGGTGAGGGAGATGAAGTTAATAATAATTATTGGGGTTTCACGTCCCAAAACAGCGATATGATTATAAGAGACGCCGCAGTGGAGGGCTCCGGAAATTTCGACAATCTGGTGTTCTTTAACGTGCACCTAAATCTAAACACACGGGCCTCTAGCATTTTCGCCTCTATCGAAAATGCGGCCGCCGCGACCGGGATTCGATCCCGCGACCTGCGGGTCAGCATTCGAGCAACTGTACCACCGAGGCGGGTAGGAAGGCGAAGTTGGGGCATGGAAAAACGCCACATGGGGGAATCGCTAGGCCCCTCCGAGAAAGCCTATAGTGAGAGCGTACGTGGGGTTACATGAGCCTTGGCTTCACGAGGCATTTGCGTGCGCAGTGGCGATAAGGGTTGCGTTGGAGATGGCTTTTTGCCGCTCTCGTTGCCTTTCGCGCCCTGCTTCAGTTAAGACACTTAAATATTTAATACACAATACACTGAGTGATTAGGTGCTTAGATTTAGGTGCACGTTAAAGAACCCCAGGTGGTCGAAATTTCCGGAGCCCTCCACTACGGCGTCCCTCTTAATCATATCGCGATTTTGGGACGTTAAAACCCAACAATTATTATTATTATTACTGAGTGATTAGATTAGACGTCCCTGTCCAAATAGTGCACTGTTCCACTGACGTCTCACGAACTTCAAAATTTATTTGACGTCAACGTTTTCACACGGCCTGGCTACACTCTATTTAGAGTGTAGAGTGTAGAGTGTCTTTAAAGACAGTTTGCATACTTTCAGGAGTCTTTTTTTTTCCATGCCACAATGATAATCGATATCTGGCTTCCTTGCGTTTTATTTCTTGAAAACGGCACTCGCCACTTTCCGATCCAGAATGCCTTCGTCACGCTGATAGCGCGCACGCAGCTAGTGACCTGGAAGTATACCGGGCCTGCGGTGGTAAAGCAAGCAAAAATAGGCGAGAGAAGCGATGATTATTTCTGTGGGACAAAAAAAAAAGCCCCAAATAATCCCTGTCTCTTTAAAGGCTCCGCCACACTTACCACTGTAGCATCGGTCGCACGCATAGGCGTGCGCAGGGATCCCCATCAGGGGTAGCGAAGGTTCCTCGCAGCGTCCCCTCCCTACGAAGTCAATGTACGAGCTGCACATTGCACATTTTGTGCCCCCCCTCCCCCCTCTTAGGTGAATAGGGGGCGGCTGCCCCCTCCCCCCCCCCCCCCTTCCCGTGCGCACACCTGTGGTCGCGCGACCAAGTCAGTCGCAAATGGCCACTTAGGTCAAAAAGAGACTGCTTTGGGTCCATCGCTCGGTGCTCTATTTTTCGGTCGCGCAACCGCAGCCGCAAGTCCCTAAACCAATCAGACGTGAAGGAACAGGACGTTTGCTCGTTTCACGAGGCAATGGAAGTGCGAGCAGACGCAAATTAGTAGTTGTGGCAACCGGTGTAGACTATTTTACGGTTCAGTGTTGTTAGGTGCCACCATATTTTGGCTACAGCCTTGCCGTTTTGTACCTCTAACACATAAACGAACAGCGCTACGGCAGACGCATACGCGTGAAAACAGTTGGGTTGATGCATTCAACGTTTCATGACCTCATTAATTCACGTCGGGACATACAAAAACAGGAAAACATTCGTTTAACGGCCCAATGTGTCACCGCCGATGTGCCTTAAGTAAAATGCTATAGCCAGAGTGAACATCCGTCGCCTCGAGTCACTCCTCGGTGGCTAGTCGCAAATGGTCGTGCATGATCGGTGCTAGTCGCGTGTCTCAACGAGCCTGACCTCGCTATATGGCCACTGGCACTAACTGCCCTGCGCCCACTTACTTTGACAGACGGGCTGGGCGCCCGTCCACGTCCCGTCGGGCTTGCACAGGCGCTCACTCGGGCCGATTAGCGTGTAGCCCGCGTTGCACCGGTACAGTACTCTGGTGTTAGCAACTAGAGGGCCCGGCGGCACATCGACGTCACCGTTGGCTATGGGAGTGGGTGCGGGACAGTTTCTCGGACCGGTACCACCTGCGAAAGGTCGACGCGGATGACAGTAAACGTTTCAGAAAGCCAGTATCTGCTGAGTGAGTGAGTCCGTTAGCGTATAATTAGCTTTTTCGATCATGGTTTCAGTGCACATTAACGCCAATATCTCGCACGACAGGTGCTCTACGATACGTATTTTAATCTCGCACCTTCAAGTACAAGTTATCAGTGATCGCAGTCCAGTAAGGACATTTTTATTGAAAGATGTGACTCATACGAGATATTTTTATTAGGAACTCCCCGTGAAAGAGTTTGCGAGGGAGAGGTCAAGGCACATCCTCCTCCCAACCCCCGCAACTCGCGTCTCTGATCAATAAATATTCAGCTGGCTTATGAACGCTCATGCCATGAAGTATGTGTGAGTAGACGTCACTATAAACATGAGCCCACATCAGGCTGATATTAAGGCTAAAGTTGAGAAGTTATCATTATAGGTCGGCAAAAAAATGTGGAGCTCACTCAGATTCACTCAAGATGTATATTTTACGCTTAGGGCTGACTCTGTATCAGACTCACCAAAATTTTCCTCAACCTGACTCACTCGGACTGAGACTCACTAAACTTTTTCTCAGCCGGACTCACTCGGACTCATTTAAGCTTACCAAAATATCACTCACCGGTACTCACTCACACTCAGACTCACGGCTCGGTCTGAGAATAGAGCGAGTCTGAGTGAGTCGACTCATGAGTGGGTCTGCCGACCTATGCCTGCAGCTATACGGCTATTGGAGCTGACTGCAACTGCGCGCACTTACTTTGACAGAAGGGCTCGGTTCCCGACCACGTGCCGTCGGCCTTGCAGAGGCGAACCTGCATGCCGATCAGCGTGTAGCCCGGGTTGCACGAGTACTGGACTGGGGTGTTGGGAAGAATCGCGCCCCCCGGTACGGAGATGTCGCCGTTGGCTATGGGACTGGGCCTGGGACAACTTACTGCAGCGGGACCAAGGCAGCGAAAAGTCGTCATGCAAGAAAAACGGCCCAAAAAACTGCATTAGTGTTTCGCTGCTGAAATACAGCCCCTAACAGTAAATACAAAAGGTCAATGAACCATAGTTGAAGAAACAAGCGCGAAGACAACATAGAACACAAAGAAGCTTGACACAGGACAAGCGCTTCGTCACACAGAAGAAGGACAAGCGTGTCCTTCTTCTGTGTGTTCTCCGTCGTCTTCGCGCTGCTTTGTTTCAACTATGCATCGATTCCAGCTCTCCCACCTTTCTACCTTACGTCAAGAGACCACCTTCATAATTGTAAAGCTAGCTTTCCTTCGATGCGGTTCGCCAAACTAATGGCGGCTAGTCACTTCTGCACACAGCGCGTTCAAGATCAATTTGCTTGCGATGTGACGCGGAAAATGTAGACTCATCTCTCTCGATATAAACACGCGTAATAGAGAAGCCCCATGCACGTGCAACTAGGACTTCCTCTCCACTTGAAGCACAACAGGCGCCGCCATTAGTTGGGCAAATTTTCAGTGCAGGGAAACGCACTTGCATGTTTATGAAAAGTGTCGATTGCGCTGCGGAAGAAAACGTGCAATCGCAGAAGAAAATTCAAAGAAGAAAGACAGACACGTCAAGTTATCGCGGGGAAAAGACGATACATGGTGGAGCCGGTAGCCGCCTCTGAGGAAGCCCCAGGTAATGTAGGCCATAGGCGTGCGCCCTTGGGGGGCAGGGGGTGAGGAGGCCGGACCCCCTAATCATCTAGAGGGGGGGGGGGGCGATTATGCTCCATACCTTCACTGTGTCTGACCTGCCCCACCATTGTCTAATGTGCAGGGTTATGGCTACGCGTGTTTTTTTTTTTTTACAATAATGGCGGCCATAGACCCCCGATGTTGCATTTCAAGAACTGTTTTCTTCCCGCCTTTGTCTCCAGAAAGCCGTGGACCAACGACAGGCCGTTGCAAGAAGCACGTCATTGTTTCGTTTTCAGTTTTGCATTCATTGCGGAGCTCGTTTTCTCTCGGACTTGACCAACCGGGGGGCGGGGCCGTGAAACTTGCCCCTCCCCCCACCACTAATGGGTTGATGCGCACGACTATGATGACGATTCTTTATCGCCTGAAGGGTTAAGATAAGGAGGGCGGAGGGACGTGGGATGTCATGCGCTGCCCAGTCATGCACGTCCACTGGGATGCTGGCATTACATGCGCACCCCATAATCCCAGTCAACCAGTAACTGTAACACATATATGTTATTTTTCAAAAGAGAAACCGTTGCTCCCTTGGGACTAACAGTTCGTCCCTTCTCAGTTAGTCCCCATAGGGAGGAATGGTTGTGACATCTCAGTTACCCCCTAAAGAAGTAACCGCTACATCCCAACAGTTTTAATCGTCTCCTCGAAACTGCTGGGGGCTGACAACTTGTCCTCAGACAGTATGAATGATGAATCGTTTATCCTTCAGGAATTAATAATTGCGGCAAAGCGGTTACTCCCTAAAAAGGCGACCCCCCCCCCCTCTTTTCTTTTTAGTCCTTATCGGATTAGAGTGTTTGGAAAGCGGAGGGTCGGAAGACGCTTGCCGCACCAACCAATCTAGCTGCGCATTCAATGTTTCTTAACGGCTTTCTTGTGACCATATCGAATGCATTCATATTGAACCACCTACATGCGATTTGTAGCAGAATAGCAGTATCGCGGTCTTTAAGCCAAAAGGGATACATATTAGCGCAAGCTAGGAAGCAAGGACTTCAGAAATAAACTAGGAGGAAACAAAGGTCGGGCGCTAAAGTTCAGAAAGTTTTGCGTCCGACCTTTCTGCTTCCTCCAATACTCCTTTCTCGGGTCTTTCTTTCCAAGTTTGCACTAATTTGTATCCCTTTGACGTCAACGAACTAGCCCAGCAACAAGTCTTACTGAACCGTAAAGCTGAATTGGTCACATTTGAGGCATTACAATTTGTTAGGAGCTCAAACAATGTAATTTTTTTTTACGCAGAATGGTAGATAACATCCATAACTTCAATCAGCGACATTTAAAAAAATGGCCTCATTTTCAAAACTATGTTCAAACTTCGAAATTTTTCGTAGACTAAATATGTATTTCAGCTCAATTTTAAAGCATAAAGGTACACGGGAAGCTACAAAATTTATCGCAGAAGAAAACACCCGTGCCAAAGTTCATATCCAAGCTTCATTATCCTCAGCTTAACGTGCCTACAGCAACAATTACCTAGATTACAGGTATACCTGGCCCTTTACCATGTTCATGACAATTTTTCTAAAAATTTCTTTTCTCGCTTTGTCTCTTTAAGGCTCATTCATACACGTGCGACTAGCACCGGTCGGGCGACCACGTTGGTGTTCAATGGACGCTTAAGTCGAAAAGCGACTGCTTCGACTCAGCCGCTCGCTGCTCAATTTTTCAGTCGCGCAAGTGACGCCGTAATCCTCTAAACCAATCAGATGCGCAGGAGCAGCGCTTCGGCCTATTTTGCGAGGCAGTGGCAGGACGCGAATTCGGTGTGGCGATGGGCATAGGTCCTGAGACTTGGCAGTAGTGAAATTACCGTAATGACAGTACTTTTTGCTGTAATAAGCAATGGAATGAATATTGTGGGCTGGTAAGTTAGTAATGTGATGAATTACTTAAAACAAGTAACTTCAAGAAAATTACTCGTTACTTTCCGAATTACTTTTGGCTACAACGCAGCATGTCCGCTTCCCTTGTGGCATAAGAAGTTGACCAAAGAAGGAAAGAAAAATACAACTTATTCTGAGTGCCGAACCTCATACAACATCTCTCATATTTTAACAAACATCCCACATATTTAAATGTATAAGCGCTGTAAGTAAGGTGTACATGAGTTAGTGCATGAATGATGTATACTTTTTGTCAAAAGTGATTTCATTTTCAGAAGTAATAGTGGTAATATCGTTACTTTCGGCCACCAATAATATGTAAAGTAATTTAACTGCATTAAACATTTCTCGGGAAAGGAATTAGTAATGTAGTTTAATTACTTTTTAGGAGTAATTTTGCCAGCTGTTATAGGTCCCACTAGCCGGTGTGAACATCGCTTGCCTCAAGTCGTTCCTCGGTAGCAGTGGCAAATGTTCGCGAGATCGGTGCGAGTTTATAAAAGCCTGAACAAGCCTGACCTGGTTATACGACTAATGGCGCTGAATACACTGCGCGCGCTCACCTTGACAGACGGGAGCGGTGCCTGTCCAGGACCCGTCGAGCTGGCAGACGCGCTCCTTCTGGCCGACCAGCGCGTAGCCCGCGTTGCACCGGTACTCGATCCTGGTCCTTACAACAATCGGGCCCGGCGCGATGTCGAAGGCTCCGTTGGCTATGGGAGGGGGCGCGGGGCAGGTATCAGCGTTAGCATCTGCGAAAAACCGACAGGCAAGACAACCGTTAAAAAAAAAAAATGTGGACAGCTTGCACCAGTGTTGCAAGGCTGGACTAACAGCGCGGAGCTTGTGGCCGACCTAGCTTCTGTCGGTTTGGCCAGGCATTTCAAGGCTTGTCTATTTTGAGCGTAGAACTATATTGCTTGGTGAAGAGTCGTCGTGGCTACGTGAAGTGAACGATTAATTGGTATGTTCTTATTCAGCTCTACCTTAATTAGCAATGTATTGACTAAGAAGGTCTTAATTAGAATATTATTTAGCCAGTTACTGACTAGCAAGGTCGTAATTAACAACATCTTAATTAGTAATACATTAGTTACCAAAATCATAATCAGCAAGATGTTAATTAGTACGAGCTTGGTTAGCAACGTCTTAATTGGCATGTTTTAGTTAACAATAATCTTAATTAGCAAGGTCTTAAGAAGATGACGAAGAGAGCGCGCGTCAGCCGAGCAGCGCGCTAGACGGTAGATGCCGATCATGATGATGATAGCTTTTGTTTACTCTGCACGACATAACGTCGAGCTTAAACAGCTCTGCTGTCAAAAATGGTGAGCACATTCCACTTCGTGAAGACGGATGACCAGCGAAGCTGTTTGTCACACGACAGGGAGGCGACACACAATCTTGAACTATATAAGGAAAGAACTCAGGAGGTGCACCTGTGGCTATTGGCGCTGGCTGCACACTGCACGCGCTTACCGTGGCAGATGGGCTCTTTGCCCGACCACGTCCCGTTAAGCTGGCAGAAGCGCTCCTTGTCGCCGATTAGCGTGTAGTCTATGTCGCATCGATACTCGGCCCTGGTGTTCACATGAATCGGCCCCGCCTCCACGGTGACTTCGCCATGGACTATGGGACCGAGCGGGGGACAGGTCGTCGTAGGAAAAGCAGCTGCGAAAACATCAATAGTGTAATTGTTGGGGTCTTACGTCCCAAACCCACGATATGATTATGAGAGACGCCGTAGTGGAGGGCTGCGAAAATTTCTATCACCTGGGCTCGTGCACCCAAATCTAAGTACACGGGCCTCTAGCATTTCGCCTCCATCGAAATGCGGCCGCCGCGGCCGGGATTCGATCTCGCGACCTTCGGGATCGCAGTCGAGCACCATAATCACTAGATTACCACGGTGCAGCTGCAAAAAGCCGACGCGCAAACGAAGCCGTTTCAAAACGCAGTATCTGTGCTTCGTTGCTGACAGAATGCCCCTAAGAGTAGATAAAAAGCTGGAGGACGCTTGAGCTTCGTCCTTCAAGAGTAGAACGTGTCAGCGTAATCGGGCCCCGTTCGCATCGCCTTCTCGATCGCTATAGCCTGGTTTCGGTTCTCGGTGGACACCTCAACCGTGCCGCAAGGCATGGAACGTATGTGCGAGTTACATTGGACGTTTAAAACTATTTTAGAATGCCTACAGCAAGTACAGTCGCGAAGTGCCCACTAAGCCAAAATTCTTTCTTCTGCGAATCAGCAAAATACCCACTATACGCGTCCTTAAGGCAACACGCGCACCCACGCACCTGTTCACTTTGTTGATGCATTTGCTGATGAAGATAATGAAATAAGACGGAGCAATTTGTAATGGGTGGGCTTTTAAGCCACCCGCTCGATGCGCAATTCCCATGTTCTACCGCCTGGCGCGATTGTACGCTTCTGCCACGCCCCATTACGTGCGTGATCCTCGCACTACATGACATTCGTATAGGGTTTTCCTAGGATACAATTCTAAGCAATGGAGCGGCTCTTTGTAAAGAACACCTGCTTGCCACGCAGAAGGCCTGGGCTCTAATCCTACTCGAACCAAAGATTTATTATTATTTATTCATTTGCATCTCGAATTTTCGCTCACGGACACCGCCGAGTTTTCGCTCGCAACAAACGACACCGACGCCGAGACCGGAATTTCTGCGAAACGAGCTCTTTAACGATGTCGCGTTAAAAGCTTCAAGTGCGCCGCGGAACAAAACGTGCTATTGCGTTCAGTTTGAGAGAGGGAAAGAGAGAGAGAGCGATGCAAATGAGGTTGCTGAAGCTATTTGTGCAACACTACCGCAGCACTGGTCAAAAAGTTGGGGGTCTATAGAAAGTAAGCAGAATGACGCGACGGGAAAAACGTTGGCCGCAATGGAAGAGGTCCTCGCCGCGATGCAGAGCAGCTTAAGTCAAATACAGATTGCGCTTAGTGATCCACAAAGGGGGCTTGTTGCAATTAACGAACGTATCGAAAGACTCGAGAGTGCGGGTAGGACAGCTCCCTCCACCGCGACCGGACCAACTCCCGATATGAGGCAACCAAGAAATCCTCCGAGCTACATTATCGCACCTCCCACCGCTGGTGCCATATTACGTGCAGCCCAAGGCGGCCAAGCGCCAGAACAGCCTCATAATGGATAGTCGCACGGAGCACTTCAAGATATGGCAATGGAACTGTAGGGGGTTCTCAAACAAGAGACCCCTCTTACAGCAGTATCTCAGGTCATTCACGAAAAAACCACACGTCATTGCACTTCAGGAAGCGGGCGCCATCCCCAGCGCGGGACTCCCTCGCTATCAAGCAGTTTTCGGGCCCCCCGGGGGTCGAGGCGTTTCGATCTTTGTAGATAAAAAACTTACACACCTACATCGCGATCTCGGGCCGTTGAGCGATGGTACAGAGTACGTCATGGTTGAGATTCTTCTCGATCCACCACGTCGAGGCCTGCGCAGGAACAGTCTTTACATCCTGAACGTCTATAGCAGTCCACGCAGCCCTGCAGCCCGTTTGAAGTCTCTCCTCAAGAAGGCCGTTGATTTGGCTGGCACACGGCCGCTGATTGTTGTCGGTGACTTTAATGCCCCATATGCGCTTTGGGGATATGCATACGACACTCGCAAAGGCCGGGACCTCTGGCAGAGCGCCACCGAGGTCGACCTCACCCTCATTACTGACAACGACTTCCCAACTAGGATTGGTAATTCGGTGTGTAAGGATACCACCCCAGACCTCACGTTTGTCAAAAACGTAGCCGGAGCCGAGTGGGAAAACACTGCCCTCGACTTTGGCAGTGATCATTACGTTTTGGAGACCAGGATACGAATAGCCAGGAGTAGATCCAGGGAATTCACGGTGACAGACTGGGATGTGTTCCGCAAACTCAGGGCTAACAGGGATCTCAACTGCGCCCCCGACTTTGAAAATTGGTGCAAGAGCATCAAGGAAGACGCCGCATCCGCTACCAAGAAAATCGTAACCGACCTGGACGTGGATAAAATGGATAGCAGGCTTGCCCACCTCCTTGAGGCCAAGCAATCACCGCTTCAACGATGGAAAAGCCAAAGGCTCAACAGAAGATTACGCAAGAAAATCGCCCAGGTCAACAAGACGATCGAGGAACATTGCCGCACCCTATGTAAACAACAGTGGGACGAAGTGTGCGAGTCTGTCGAAAACCAACTTCGCAATGGCAAGTCCTGGGGTCTTCTCAAACACCTTTTGGACGAGAACAGCACGAGGTCCAGTCAGAGACGTTCCTTGACCCGAGCCCTGCACGACGCAACTGAGTCATGTACCGATGAGCAAGTCTTGAACGAGCTGATTCGAAAATATCTTCCAGTCGCCGAAGGCGAGGACGAAGCCGATTACCCTGACTATGCGGGTCCGGAAGCCCCTGAGCTCGACCGCGACTTTACCGAGGCTGAAATCAGGCAAGTCGTTTTCGCCCTCAATTCTAAATCTACTCCCGGCCCGGACGGCATCACAAATAAGATGCTCAAGAATCTCGATGACAGGTCGATCAAGTACCTGACGGAAAGAATCAATGAAGTTTGGCGCAGCGGACGCGTCCCACCCCAGTGGAAAACGGCCTGCACGGTCCTCATTCCCAAACCAGGCAAGACTCCCAGTGTTGACAACCTCAGACCAATATCACTGACGTCCTGCGTCGGCAAGGTTGCGGAGCACGCCTTGCTGAATCGACTCACTCGCCACCTCGAGGAGATTGGGGCATACACACACAATATGATTGGCTTCCGTGCCGGCCTCTCGACGCAGGACGCCATGAAAATGATTAAACACCATATCCTCGATCGGAGTACGAGGGACACGAGAGCCATACTCGGGCTCGACCTCGAAAAAGCCTTCGACATCTCCCACCAATTTATCCTCACCTCCATCGCGGGACTAGCGCTCGGGCCCAGGGTCTATAACTTTATTAGATCCTTTTTGAGTCGAAGAATCGCCCGCCTCAAGGTCGAGAGTTGCACGTCGGATGAAGTCGTCCTCGGATCCCGCGGCACGCCCCAGGGATCAGTCATATCGCCCACGCTATTTAACGTTGCCATGATCGGCCTATCAAAGAGACTCTCTCAGTCGAAGGAATCAAGCATACCATCTACGCGGACGATATAACAATTTGGTGCACCGGAGGCAGTGAGGGCCAAGTCGAGTCGGTCATGCAAGAGGCCATCGACGTCACCGAGCAGTTCCTGCTTCCAACGGGCCTGAAATGCTCCCCGGCCAAGTCCGAGCTCCTTCTGTACAAGAAGAGGCCACGCGGTGGTAGCTACCGGGATTGGAAGCCGGCTTCGGAAAGTGGAATCCGGCTCCACACTGGCAATGGCTCTCCGGTTCCCAGGGTTGACTCTATCCGCATACTCGGCATGTTCATCGAGTCAAACGGTGCAAATGGCATGGCATTAAGACAGATCGTTACTAAAACCGAGAATGCGCTCAGACTGATTCGAAGAATCTCCAACAGGCACCGAGGCCTCAAGGAAGACAATCTAATCAGACTGATCCACGCCTTTGTGCTATGCCATTTCACTTACACAGTGGCCATGCACAATTGGCAGCGGGCCGAACGAGAGAAGCTAAACGCACTCATACGCAAAGTCGTCAAGAAGGCGCTCGGTCTCCCTATTAGGACACACACCGAAGACCTCCTGAAGTTGGGAATTCACAACACCCTTGAAGAGATTGCCGAGGCTCAGGAAAGAGCGCAACTTCTAAGGCTCTCCGGTACACCGGCGGGCAGAAAAATACTCGAAGAAATTGGGTTCAACCCCATCGCTCACAAGCCGAGTTACGCCCAGATCCCCACCGAAATCAGAAACAATATTTACGTCGCCCCCATCCCACGCAACGTCCACCCGGTCCACAATGCCGGGAGACGCAAGGCCCGAGCCGCCGCAATTCTGGGAAGTTTGCTCCGAGACGGCACCGATGCCAGTTTCGTCGATGCAGCGGAATATGTGGAACAAGATGCCTTCTCGGCCGTAGTAGTCAATGCGCAGTGTCAGGTGGTCAACTGTGCAGCGGTGCGAACCCCCAATCCCGAGGAGGCCGAGCAAGTTGCGATTGCGCTCGCCATGCTCGACGATCGCAGAGAGACTGTGTATAGTGATTCAAAAGCAGCAATTAGGGCCTTCCAGATAGGGTGCATCTCCCGGTTAGCGCTCCGTGTACTACAAACCTCCCAGCACAATTCCTCTCACTCTTTACACTGGTTCCCCGCGCACATTGGGGAGGTACAGGGAATTCCCGCGAACCCCAACGAGGTCGTGAACGAAGCCGCGCGAGGAATGACGGACCGCGCCGCTTCCAATCCCGTCACTCACCCAGGCCACAGGGACGCGCCGTACACGTATAACGAAATCACTAAATTCTTTTACCTGGCGCGAAGGGTTTACCCTCCTCCGCACCCTAACCTCAACAGACCCCAAGCAGTCTCCCTTCGACTACTCCAAACCAAATCGTATCCCAGTCCTGCGTATCTTCACGAGACATACCCGGACGTCTTCCCGAACGGACTATGCTCGGCATGCGGCGAGACAGCCACATTAGAGCATATCCTCAGCATGTGCCAAGCCATGGACTCAAGCTTCACCTTGGAGGAGTGGGAGACGCTTCTACGTAGCCCCGCTCCCAATGATCAGCTCACGGCTGTCCAGCGGGCCCGCGAGGTGGCCGGCAGGCTCGGCTTGCCGGTCCCTACGTGGGACTGAGCCGGGTGCGCGACCCAGTCGCGTTCTGCAGGACACAATAAAAGTTATTTTCCTTCCTTCCTTCCTTCTACAGCGCAACTCTCACTGTAGGTCCCCATAACGTATCGTCCGATCTGTGAAATACGACTGCATCAAAAAAGTCACAGTTTGGCCGCAAGGACGATGCAATGAATACGATAGCAACAAATTGTAATGTCATACGGAGAAAGGCTGACAGCTTTAAAAGCAATATTAATGCTAGAAAAACACGAGCTGGCGAAGTAAGCCAGTGTGCTGCGGTGTGGGCCGACACATATGAAGAGAGAGACTCGATGGCCACAACAAGTCGCGTGTAGAATGGCAGTGTTGATGAGAAGAGGCATGACGCGTGAGCCGGGCATCTTATGTCGGAGAGCATAAGACGGCTTGTTCATAACGTAATACACGCAGCGTTCCTCCGTACTGGTGCTCCAACGTATCACATTCAATTCCGCGGAACGCTGCTGGCGTGTGTACGCGAACTTGCAGCACAACCAGCGCACCTGACTACGACAGATGTAACTTTCTGACATTCCTATAGTCCTCCAACAAGGGAACGGCGACGCCCTTTTGCCGCGCCCTTAGAATCTTTGCTTCATATCGCGGGTTAGCAAACAAGCCTCAAGCAAGCTCATGAAATCGCACGGCACATTAGAGAATGGCAATAATCGCGACACATTCAAAATGATAATTGGAGCCTGCATATAACGAAGCCAAGGACTTGGCTTCGTTATCTGTCGGTTTTTTTCTTTATGCGTCATCGCGCACGATGCAATAATTGTCATCTTTCATTGTGTCACAGTGCGCGATTTGACGAGTGGCTGGACCTGGTACAATGTCTCAAAAGCACAAAAACTAGCTATACATCTCTACGACCGACACTCTGTTACGCGTAGTGTGGGCGTCATCTATCTTTACAAATCTGTGCCTCAGATGAAAAGGTTAACCCAGGGAATACACCAGGGCACACCAGCGCCGAGGTTCGAGTGCCACTATACCAGACGCCTAAGTCAAGGATTAGAGTAACCTTACTTTAAAAACTGATAAGCCATGTATATAAGGCTCGTTGTAAGTGCACTCGTTGAAAGTCGGTGCATGTTTTGCGCCCTTCTTCGTTATACAAGCTCCACAAAGACGTCTATAGACCCTCTCTGTTACGGACAGCGCACTCACCCTGACAGTACGGCTCCTGGCCTGACCACGTGCCGTCCATCTGGCAGAAACGCTCGGCCACTCCGACCAACTGGTAGCCAGTGTTGCACCGGTACTCGGCCTTGGTGTTCACGGCTAGTTTACTACCTGGCGGCACGTCGACGACGCCGTTCGGTATGGGAAGCGGGGAAGAGCACGTCTTCGCAGTACCACCACCTGCAAAGGAAGATTATTCGAATTCGGACGTGACATATTCTCGACATACTTCTCTGTTTTGTGTTAGGACTCAAAGGGACCGACAACTGCCCAGAACACGAAATGAGATGACTCCACTGATGGAAAGATTGTCCGTCGCATTGACTCAAACCAACCCTGTTTTTTAAAAGGTAGTACTCCATAAAAATGTACATATGGGCCTGCGTTAGTAGTATGCATTAAAGTGGCGCTGCCTTCGCGTGACGTAATGATCCCATGCTCGTTAGCGCGTCTTGAGCAACTTTTCAGCGTGCTCATGCAACCGTGCACGCAGTTTCCAGGTCGCTAAGATTTTGGAGCGACATAGTTTTGCTACCTACACTTGGTCTCAGAAATGACGCGCGCTGCCACTCGGCGTGGCCTCGCGTACGCATAGTGACGTTTTCGATGACTTGGCTTGGCTCGTGCATCGAGAGAGTAACGATATATTCTAGGCACTATAGTTTCAGTATTACGGGTGGTGTTCTGTGTTTGAACCTCCTCCGTGACCCAGCCGGTCTGCGCCGAACGAGCACACTTCGATTTAAAAGCTACAGGGCCCCACACGCCGAAGTCTCGGCAAATCTCACTTCTTGCGTGGTCTTGACGCAAAAGGTCACGTGTTGGGGCGGCACTGCTGGCTTCAAAATGGGTTGGCTTGCCAAGGCTGCCTGCGTGACGTATATATATATATAATGCTCTCTCCTTTCTTTTTCCTTCCTCCATGTTTATTGTTGTGTTTTGGCTTTTGGTTTTGATAAAAGAATGGCTCGTGAACGTCGAGAGCCGATGCGAAATGGTCATTGTAAAAGGGTCGATGTGCTGAAGTGGCTGCTTAACATCGTCTTGCAACAAAGCCGCGGCATGAAATTATTTAGTATGCGGTAGACAGTGACGAGATTTGGCTAACCTTTACGGAGGGTGAAATTTTGCAGAATGCGATGAAAGACAGTGACGAATTTGCCTAATCTTTACGAAAGGTGAAATTGTGGAATATGCGGCGAAAGGAAGTGTCAATATTGGCTAAGCTTTACGAACACTAAAATTGTGTAGTATGTGGTGAAGAACAGTGGCGATATTGGCTAATCGTTGCGGACGGTGAACTTGTTGTAGCACGCGGTGAAAGACAGTGAAAACAATGACTAATCTTTTGCGTAATATGCGTAAATTGCGCAATATGTAGTGAAGGACAGCGGTGATAATGTCTAATCTCTACGACCGGTGAAACTGCGTAGTGCGCGGTGAAGCACCATGGAGATATTGGATAATTTTCACCGACGATGGAATTATGTAGCATGTGACAAAGGACAGAGGCAATATTAGCTAATCTTTAAAAAACGGTGAAATTGTGTGGTATGAGCGGTGAAGGACGGAGGCGATAGTAGCTTATCTTTACGGACGTTGAAATTGTGTAGTATGCGGCGAAGGACAGAGGTGATATTGGCTAATCATTACGGATGTTGAAATTGTGTAGTATGCTGGTGAAGGACAGAGGCGATATTGGCTCTTTGCGGACGGTGAAATTGTGTAGTATGCAGCGAAGGACAGCAGCCATGTCGGATCATTTTTACGGACAGTGAAATTGTGTAATATGCAGTGAAGGACAGTGATGATGTTGGCTAATCTTTGCGACGGTTAAATTGTGCAGTATGCACTGAAAGACTGGCGATATTGGCTATCTTTACAGACGGTGAAATTGTGTAGCATGCGGTAAAGCAAAGAGGCGATATTGGCCTATGTTTACGGACGGTGAAACTGTAGTATGCTAGTGAAGGACAGAGGCGATATTGGCTCTTTGCGGACGGTGAAATTGTGTAGTATGCAGCGAAGGACAGTGGCGTATCGGCTAATCTTTGCGGACGGTGAAATGTGTAGTATGCGGTGAATGACAGAGGTGATATTGCCTAATCTTTACGGATGTGAAATTGTGTAGTATGCAGTGAGAGTGGCGTATTGGCTAATCTTTACGGGACGGTGAAATTGTGTAGTATGCAGCGAAGGACAGTGGCGATGTTGGCTAATCTTTACGGACGGCGAAATTGCGTATGCAGTGAAGGACAGTGGCGATGTTGGTTAATCTTTGCGGACGGTGAAATTGTGTAGTGTGCAGTGGACAGTGGCGATGTTGGCTAACCTTTACGGACGGTGAAATTGTGTAGTATGCAGTGAAGAACAGTGGCGATGTTCGCTGATCTTTGCGTACGGTGAAGTTACGTAGTATGGAGTGAAGGACAGCGACGATATTGAGTAATCTCTACGAATTGTGAAATTGTGAAGTACGCGGCGCAAGCCACTGACGATATTGCCTAATCTCTACGCACCGTGAAATTGCGTAGTATGCGGTGGACAGAGGCGATATTGGCTATCTTTACGGACGTTGAAATTCTGTGGTATGCAGGGAAGGACAGTACCAGTATTGGTAATCTTTACGAGCGGTGAAATTGTGTAGTATGCAGTAAAGCACAGATGCGCTGTTGGCTTACCTTTACGGACTGAAGGACAGCGGCGATATTCACTAATATCTACCAACGGTGAAATTGTGTAGTCCATGTTGAAAGAGAGCGGTTATATTGGCTAGCCTCTACAAACGGTAAAACTTTGTAGTCCATGGTGGACAGTGGCAATATTGGATAATCTTCACGGGCGGTGAAACCATGGATTATGTGATAAAGGACAGAGGCAATATTAGCTAATCTTTACAAACGCTGAAACTGTGTGGTATGTGTGAAGGACAGAGGCGATATTGGCTAATGTTTACGGACGGAGCAATTGTGTGGTATGAGCAGTGAAGGATAGAGGCGAGAGTAGCTAACATTTACGGGCGTTGAAATTGTGTAGTAGTAAGTGAAAGACAGTGGCGATATTGGCTAATCATTACGGATGGTGAAATTGTGTAGCATGCGGTAAAGAAGAAATGCGAGATTGGCTTATGTTTACGGACGGTGAAATTGTGTACTATGCTGGTGAAGGATACAGGCGATATTGACTAACGTTTACGGACGGTGAAATTGCGTAATATGCTGGTGAAGGATAGAGGCGATATTGGCTAACGTTTACGGACGGTGAAATTGTGCAATACGCAGCGGAGGACAGTGGCGATATTGGTTATTCTTTACGGACAGTGAAATTCTGTGTACGCGGTAAATGACCGTGGCAATAATGACTAAGCTCTGCGAACGGTGAAACTGTGTAGTATGCAGTGAAGGACAGTGGCGATGCTGGCTAATTTTTACGGACGGTGAAATTGTGTAGCATGCGGTGAAAGACGGCGACGATATTGACTCATCTCTGCAAATTTTGAAAATTGTGTAGTATGCGGCGAAATACAATGACGATATTGCCTAATCCCTACGCACAGTGAAATTGCGTAGTACGCGGTGATATTGGCCGAACTTTACGAAAGTGAAATTGTGTAGTATGCGGTAAACGACAGTGGTGATTGGCTGATCTCTACGAACGGTGAAACTGTGTAGTGCGGTGAGAGACAGTGGCGATATCGGCTAATATTTACGAACTGTGAAATTGTGTGACATGCAGTGAAAGACAGTGGCGATATTGGCTAATCTTTATGAACGGTGAAATTGACAATCTTTTGTGTGGTGCACTGTGATTAACGATGAGTCTTGCTTGCGAAAACGTTGGCGCGTCTTGCGTCTAATAAGGCCCGTCTCCATGACTAGGTGTCGACGAAACTACAGGATTTGTCACTTTAGTAAAGGTGAAAATGAATTTGACGCGATGATCTGTATTTGACGGTGTATCTGTGCTGTCTACACTGAGTGCAGAAAAAATGTCATGCATTAACTCCGGGCCGAAAAGTACGACAGTGCATGAGCTCCCATCACGTTTTACCGTTGCCGAAGCTGCGAGTACGTTTCGCCACGCAGAATGCACGAACCAGGTGCTGCATTTTATCAGATTTACTCGAAAACAGTGAAGGTTTTTTATTTCCATATTCTCGTTGAACTTACCTTCGCGGCTCGATCTTTATGGAGTGATAATGCACATTGCAGACATTGTATTTTAAGTATAAAACAACAAAATGAGTTAACAAACAAGTTGGAGTCATTCGGTACAGCACGACACACATTATGTAATTTTTTACATCCCCAAAAGTGCTCAATTCGTTATGAGGATCGTCGCAATGGAGGACTTCGTTAAATTCCATTGCATGGGATATCTTAACCGAAACCCGACACACGGTAACGGGAGTTTTTTTTTGTTTTGTTTTGTTATCGCTCAGATCAGAATTTAGCGCCGTTGCTGGGAACATAATTCACGACCTCACACTCTTTTGCTAAAAACCACGGTGCTGCCGATATTGCACATCGTTTAAAAGTGCTATGTATACTACATTACGACAAACATTATGTTCACGTATATGCTATGAAAATATTTCTCCAAACGCGAATGAATTAGTGAAGCGTACATTGTTGCGAAACTTGGAACGTTCACTTTCGAAGAGATTTTTGTGTGTGTGTGTGTGGCTGTACTCATCTACGACGAGACCTTACTAAATCACCATATGTGATTCAGTGAGGCATCGCGCTATCACAGTCGCGTGTTATAGGCAATGACTCTTAATAATAATAATAGCAGTAATAATACTATCTGGGGTTTTAAATAATATCTGGGGTTTTACGTGCCAAATGACGATATGATTATGAGGCCCGCCGTAATAGAAGGCTCCGGAAATTTCGATCACCCGGTGTTCTTTAACGTGCACTGCCATCGCACTGTACACGGGCCTCACGCATTCCTCCAAAGAAATGCGACCGCCGGGGCCGGGATCGAGCCTACGACTTTCGGGTAAGTAGCCGTGCACTGTAACCACTGTACCACCGCAGTGGACCACGACTCTTCCTCCTTGCCCCAGTAAAAAGCACCCGCTCTCCGAGCATGGGACTTGGGAGTGTGGCACTCGCAGTTATGTCACGCTGTTTGCAAACAGATCTATTTGCACCGCCACTTGGTCATGGAGGTTGCAAAAGCTAGGAGGTAACGTCACGTGACAATCTCGAAGGCTGTTCATAAAAAATTTAAAGGAGAAATAGGCCCTGGTCACGTGATAGGCACGTGACCAGGGCCTATCACGTGACCAGGGCCTATTGGTCGGTTCGTTTTGGTTGCGCTTTCTGCGGAAGCCTAATTCTACCCAGGAGGCACCGCGCACTGTTCGGGAGGGGCGACGTCGGAGAAGGTTGGCTTGCCAAGACTAGCGGAACCATGTGCCACTTCTTCCGTTTTGTTTCCTTTCCTCCATGCATCGGGGTGTTATTCTGGGCATGGTAAAATTCCACCATGTTATCAAATTCCGCCACTGGTCCTCTCTTATTGGCCCAGAGGGCTGCTGCGGCCTCTTTGATTGGCTTAAAATGCCGCCATCACGAAATTTGACAATATGGCGGAAATTGACAGTGTCCAGAATAACTAACACTGGTTCGAGACAAGGACATCGCTGCACTAACAACCGAAATTTCATTTTTATGCGCGCGGCTAAACAGCCAAACACGCACGTCACCAACAAATATGCAGTAGTGATTGGCGCCTGGTGTCGTTCCCACGAACTGGTTCTTTACACGAACTGATATTTAGCCGCGCGCGCATAGAAATAAAATTCCAGTCGTTAGTACAGCGACGTCCTTGTCTTCTTTGCCCCTCGTTTTCCCGCTGCTCAAATCAGTGTTGGTTATGAAATACCTCCGGTGAATACCGCTTTGTCCAGAATAGCACCCTTGATCTTGCTGCGCACTCGGACCCAAGCAGACGGGCGACGCGCTCGACCACGACCCGTCATGAAGGCACACACGCTCCACGCTTCTACTCAACGTGATCCCGGGGTCGCATTGGTAGCGGACCTTAGTGTTCTCGGTCAGAGGACGAAACCATTGTTAACGGGAGCTGGCTTTGGGCACGTCGTCGTAGGACCCAGTGGGGCTGTGGGCCAATGTTTTTGACAGCCATGGTCACCCCTTCACTATTCAACAGCGCACCGATGTGTGTTCGTTTTCTTATTCCGCAAGTAAAACAGCACTCACGCAATCCGCCTTTTTTATTTTACTGTGTTGCTCTCTGCCGTTTCGGTAGGGGTCGGGACACACGGTATCGTTAGTACGAAAGCCTCCGAGATTAGGAGACGTTTCGCGACTTTACCGCTAGGGGAAGGGCGCATGCGCCGTGGCATTCTGAAAAAAGGCGAACGTACGTATGTATAGTCGCAGACGGCTCCCTGGGCGCCGCCATAATCATCTCTGGGCTGTGCTAAATAGGCGCGATCCCCCCAAAAATGCACTGCAGAAGCTGTGACGTCAGCCTTTGTACTGCCGTGCCACAGCCCAGCATGAGGGTGTTTTTTCTCTCTCCTGTGAAAAGGTCCACGCTCTGTTCCCGCCGTATTCAATTCGTGTCATACTGGGGTAATTTTGGCTCGTATGTCAAAGCCTACACCAGCTTCAACGACCAGATTCGTAGCGACATGACGCGGTTATATCTCGAGTAATCGAGCATACCAGTGAACACTTGAAGTTCTAATTACGCGTTCTATTGCGTGGGAGGATATTTTAAACAATATAAAGAGACGCGCGCCTTCACAAAGCATGCTAACCTGCCAAACAGCCGATCTGCAAACTCCGCCTCAGTGCGATTCTCTCCATCTCCTGGCGGTCAGCCAGGGAGATGAAATTTCGCGGTTTTTAGATGCGAAACAGCTTTTACGCCGGGCTGTGTCCGTAGTTACATTGGGGACCGTCCGCTTTCTACCACCTAGAGCACAGCCATCTGAGATTACCCGGCGTTGCTGTGCCGAGTCGGTGGTACGCAGAAGGGACTCCCACGTATCTTCTGTGTGTGAAGCGTCAGCGTACTGTGGGCACGTCCACGCCCACGCGCATTGGAGGCCGCGGCGTCCCAAGGCATTCCCGCTGACCTCCTCTAAGCTGCGTAACCGATGTCTGGGTCGGTCCCCTCTTTTGGGAGAAATAAAGTTTTGATCATCATCATCAGCCATCTGAGCGCGCGCTCGCGCCAAGGAGAAGTCTTCTTCGTCTCCTTCTTCGACCGCCTTGATGATGATACGTGCAGAGCACGCGCTCGCGCCAAGGAGAATTCTTCTTCCTCTTGTTCTTCGACCGCCTTGATGATGATACGTGCAGAGCACTTTAGGGGCCCGGGCTGCCGTATGCTGTCATAGCTTGGCGTAACGCAGACAAAACCATGTGTGCTGGCACACGCTAGCGCGTTCGGGCCTGTGTAAGGGGCTGGGTAAGACGCTGTGGCCTCTCCCCCTTACACTCTCTCAGAAATCATGTGATGGCCTCGGGGAACGAGATTCTACAGACGCGCGATGAACCCGCGTGGCGTGCTCCAACAAGAGTTCGGGACGAGTAACAGCAACTACAGTGAATTCATGGTGTGCTCCACTTGCAAGGACGTGTTAACATCGGGCAAGGTGCCCGTGATGAACGGAACTTTAAGTCGACCATGCGCTGCTTCGCATCCCCACATGGTTCACCATCCTAATGTTTGGGGGCTGTACTACCTCGAACATAACGTTGTTGTTTCATTTTATATTTATTACCAGGTTACTTATTAACTCCGGAGTTTTTAATTCGCAAGTGAACCTAAAGGTCGCAGTTCGAGATTGCGAAAATACGAGCGCCACTCGGAGTGGAAAACGGGAACTGCGCCGTCCTGTCTCTCACGAAGAAAAAGGGGCGTTTCTTGTCGTGTGCCCATGTATGCTACGGCCTACGATGTCCTAAAGGCCGCTCTTACCACCGTAAAGTTTGTTTCAGCGAAACCCTTGCAAGCTTCAGCAAAACAGACGCATGAATGGATTCGCGCCGTCATCACAAATCGTGCTGTGCTGAGTGGTGTCGAAATTCCTCACGCCACACCGGCATAAAATTATTTCGGATCCCGGCGGACGAAAGGTACGTACGATCTGCATGCTGCTCGTTTTGTTTTTCTACGCTTGCACGTATCAGGATGTGGTTGCAGCAGTAGCTGTGTAATTTAATTGAGCACACAAGTGCATGATTTATTTATTATTCTGATTGTTGTGTTTTTACTGTATGAATGGCACGTTTAGGCAATAAAACATTCAAACAAACTCGGCTCTTTATTCTTGTCTAATTTACGTGCACACGAAAACAAAAACAGTCTTACTTGGAATAAGTGGTGCAAAAATAGGTGGTGGGCAAACCTTAATTCATCAATCAGAACGCAACGATTGCCGTTTTGATCATGTGGCGGGTTGCGCAACAGGAAGGTCGCGCGCTCGCCATCTGAATACCTTCCACCCGTTCAATTTGGCTTGCTGGCGCATCCCAAGTGAATTTGACGCTAAATCGCCCCCGCCCCTTATAGTTTTCCTTATAACCGCTCCCTTGAAGGGAGGGGTTCAACCCCCTCCCCTTATAGTTTTCAATTTTGTGTATATATACACACACAAATATAGACACACGAACATGCATAAAGGTTAGTTGAATTCCCTCCCCCCCCCCCCCCCCCGCCCCCCGAAAATATTTCTGGCTACGCCACTGCGCCACGTGTGCGGCCTGACGACCCTTCTGTCCTCTCTCTCAGCGATGGAACTCACCTCGAGCTCGGGCGCGTAAATGCATATGTCACTGCACTACAGCTGAAGCGGGTGCCGCTCCAAAAGCAGATACTTCGCCGCAACCATACCCAATTACTCTGTCACAGTAAGCTCTTGGACGTGGCCGCGAAAAGACAAGGACGAAGGGAAGAAGGCCACACACAATAGTAGCGCCAGTGTGTGTGTCCTTCTTCCCTTCGTCCTTGTCTTTTCGCGCCCACATCCAAGAACCATGACAGACCAACAAGCCCGCATCGCTACCCTCACAGTAAGCGACTCAAAAACTACCATACACGAGTTCGGAGAGGGTAGGGCATGCAGGACAGCACTAACCATTCTTTCTCGTTATCCGCCATCTCAGCTTCCGAGTTTAATCTCGACACCTGCCTTACGTCACAAAATGCACCCGGGAATATATCCTACCTCTGTCTGCAAGTTTTGTACTGCTAGCAGAGCGGACTTAAACCCCATTATGTGGCAATGTAAAAATCACTTGCTCATAACAACCTAAAAATTGCGGGCAGTTTAAGTCGCGCAAAGCTTGGCACAGCGAAGCACGGGACCGTCGCCGCTCGTGCTCCCCATCGACCGACATGTCTAGCTTCGAGATGCGCGGCTTCCTCCTCGGGAGTACGCAGCCAGGCTGTGCACTATAGAGCGGAGGTTGCGCGCGATGTCTCCGTCGGTGGGTACGGCCTAGCTACTTCGCATGCGCAGCTTGGCCAGCTGGTGTGGTATCTGGTCGCTAGACGACGCGATGCTTTCCTTCCTCTTTCTCTCTACTTCTTTGTCGTTGATGTTCTGTCACTTTCTTTCTGCATTTCTTTGTATTTCTCTCTTTCTCATTCTTTCTGTGCTAAGCTTTACTCTCTCCCTTCCTCCTTTCCCTCTTCCTCCCATCCCATCTCTACTCCTCACACACCCCTTTCCCACCCATGCTATGCTCTGCTAGCGTGCCTGGATAGCCGAGTGGTTAAGAGGCTCCTGCCTCGTGAAGCACTATTTTTTGACAAAAATTTTTCTCTTTCTTCATATCTCTCTTTCTTTCTCTCTCTCTCTCTGTACTGGTTCTTTGGTAGCTGCAGAGTGGCACCCGTTAAGATGATAATTTTCTGCGACTGACTCGCAAGGAACGACTTACTAAACAGTTTCGCTGTTAAAACCACTTGCTCACAACAATCTAACAACCACTTTTGGTCAACAAGCCAAGTTCGCAGAGTTATCCTCATGCACAAGCCTGTGTTGGCATAAGTCGCCTAAGTCATGTTGAAATCACCCACATGACTGCGGCAACGTGAAGAATGCACACCAACACTCACATATTTTCGATGTTTTTTACTACACTTTGTACGTTCTGCGGGGGCGACCTGCACACAGTGCAAGCTTGAACAGAAAATGAATTAAGCTCCACAAGCCGGCACTTGCCTCGGAACACACTAACTCGAACACTGCTCAGCCACGGGTGCGAGCTTTCGAGTGTATGGCGAATATTATATCTCCGGTCACATAGGATACACTTTGGATCTCGATAGGGATCCAATTTCTGTATCCCAACCGGCCTTTCTTCTGCAACTTATGCAAAGGAGCCAGCTGCGATAGAGAAATTAGATCGTACCCCAAAGTGCCCGCGTGATGCCAGCATCAATAATGCCCTCAATGCTCTGAGCGCATGTCACAAGGACTGTAGGTCCAACATGAGACTCCTGCATACAGAGTTTCATGTAGACTCACCTAAAACAGGGCTAGGTCATAGCAAGGAGTGAGGGTGAAACACATTGCCGCGGGAATCATATGCACTTTTGCAATTACAAGCAGTGTGCAACAAGGCGCACTCGGCAGTCCAAGAAGTGATGCGGCCAGCATTGAACGCACAAGTGAGCATGCCACACGTTCAATGTCTAACAAAGAATGCAATTCAAGCAGTGTTGCCATCATATGTGCAACGCAGTTTGACAGAACTGCTCGAAAATGTTTGGTATGGCACAAAATATTGTCCATGTGATTAAGCGGCAACGAATTATGGGGTAAGAGGTCAGTAATCAACAAAAAATCTGGCCAGAATTTGAACCTGAATGAAAGCGCAATCCCCTGCATGAACTTATAAACATCGATGTACCCACATTAGCAATTCAGTCTGATGAACATGACTCCAAACATTTAAAAACACAAACACACATGAAAATAATCGTAACACATCTTTTCACCCGTCCATCCCAATACGGGAATTGAGATTCTAAACAAAAAGTGGGATGACTTTTCATTCAACTCATCTAAAAAACTCAACAGTGTGAAATGTAACTAAAACACCACCATGAGAGTTTCAGCTAGCTCACACAAACTTCTACAATCATTGTATTGAAATCCTCTTGAAAAAATCACAAAGTGGCTTAATTATTGTACACTGGTCAACAACCAAATTAATATATTAAAACTGTTGAGCTTATGATACATTTCAGCTCAAGAGAATTCGCGTCATGCCCTTTTGAACTACCAGAAGTAGAAAAAGCTTTACGTGATTACAAAGTGTGGCTATACTAGACATGGCAAGGCTTGCAACGATGAGGTCATACACGAGCCGTATCTACTGAACAGTATCGAACTCGTCAATGTCTCACGCCATTAAGGGCTGATAGAAAGACTGACTTTACAAAAGTGTAAACACGCACTTTTCAAGGCACAAGCGCAAGGCACAAGACGCAGCGGCCAAACGATGCCACAACAACGAGAGCAGAGGTCTGCTAAAGGTGCGTTACATTACAAACACTCAGAACGCTGCATGCCTGGGTAAAGCTTTTTAACCCTTTGCGGTCCGAAACCTTTTCCCACCTTCCGTCAGTTCTGGTATGAAACTAATAGACTCAAAGTTTAAGTAAAAGTAGTTTACTTACTCTTTTGCAGATGATGCATAATGCAGTGAGAAAACGCACGTGTGAATCAACCGCGACAGAACTTGTCCAGCAGTGCCTGACCACAGACCACTGCGGCTGTGTTGCATCGTTGGGCAGGGGCCGACAACGGGCCGCAAGGGGTTAAAGTGTCTAAGCACACAGCTCCCTGAAGTAATGTGCACTCATACGCTTCACGACATAAACAGGTGGACAACTGATGCTTGAAAGAGTTGCACGTGCAAGTCTTGTTGCACTGTGCTAACAATGAACCTACAGAACCATGATGTACAGGTAAGGACGACACCGGGGCTCCGAAAAATGCATACGAGCACACTTTTGAGAACAGTAGAAGACAGAGACAATATAACACTACTAATCCTCACTCTTCGCGTCTTATTTTCGGAGCCTTCCTCTTTGTGTTGGTTGCAATGAGTCTAGCAGTGGCACAATGCTGTGTGTAAACACCTTCTTGCAAAATAAATGCAAAGAATAACAAGCCCCTTTTCGCAATATGTCATGGTGTGGTTGAACACAAAGTTCAGGAGCCATCACAAAGGTCTGACAGGTTGTACTGAAAGTAGTTCCAAAAAGTTGCTTTTTTCTTTTGTTTGTCTGCCACAAATAATGGTAAACAGCGTATGCCTGCATGAATCAATTCATGGTAGGTTAAGACATGTAGATTCCCTTCACTTCATTCTATTTTCATTCCTATCATCCCCTACTCTAAATCACTAATAAAGTTAAAAAAAGGATATAATTGTGAACAATCATACAATCATTGTATATACATTATTTAGCTCTCATCTTCCAGGGCACCAGAAGCGTGTATTATGTGATCTACTGAAATAGGGAGACAGGCACAGATTTTAAAGAGACTGCTTCTTTGATAATAAATAAAGCCATTATACATCATTAGAGAAAAGAGGGGGGTTGGTGCAATGTAGTTATTCTTACAGCTCAATTCTATGACACTTCTTATCCACTGTTGACGGCCTACTCGTGTCACTGATAATGGGAGCAGAGCCACTGCTCTGATAACTGACGAAGCACGAAAAGGAATTGATGCTGAGAGGGAATCATTAAAACCATCACAGCCTCCCATTCGGATATGGTAATCTTCACTTGCTGCTTACAGTGGCCACGTGCACAACCCTTTCTTTTAACAGGTGCCACAAGACCAAGGCTGACTATCGAGAGTATGAACACCCTAGGAAATTCTTGCATCTGGTTCCGACTCTGAACATAATGTCAAGTGCATTGTAATTGACCTGACAAGCTCTGCTATTTGACGTCTCCAGTTGAAACCAGGTGAGAGCTCTGCGAGTACGACAAGAGTATGCATTGAAGAAGCATAGCACAAGATAAGTGCAGGTGTGGTACGTTAGGACAGATTAGCATGGTGCCACCCGTATGTACAAGCATTGGAAAGGTGTTTGAACACACACAACTACCTTGTGGCGCTGCACTTTTTTTCTTTGGCCACACCACAAAATTTACATCAATGCAGTTCGCCTATGCAGTGGTCCTTTAGCTTCTTACTGGACGGTTGACCCTTTACCAAAGGAGAGATCGTCGGAGCCTCGCCTTAAAGTTAACTGGCCCAGAAAACCCGGATGGCCCTTTCTGCAGTACCTGACGGTAACAAACTCAAATGCTCAACTACTAGCCTTGAATAGACAATGTGATCAATCTAGCCTCATGCGTTCTTTCACTCTCGCTCACTCCTTTATGACCCTCTCATGTGCAGGGTAACGAATTGCGCAAAATCTAAACACACTCTCTCATTTTTCCTTTCTTATAGATATCCCTCTCTCTGTAGCTACCTGGATGTAGCCCTGGCTTATTCGCAAAAGTTCATTAACAGCATAGCATAGGTAATGGAGAGTTATATGAAAGAAAAAGAATGATGAAAAGTATTAAGACGATGCCATGTGTCATTGCTTCCCGTTTCTTTTCCGCTTTTCTTTCCCCTACTAGCTTACTTCGCACACAAGTACAATGACATTGGCCGTAGTCTGTGACCAGGCCACATTTTCTATAGAAACGAGAGAACAAAGATAAAAGGTCGCCTATGATGAGCGAAATGTCGAACCGGACTCTTTGCGGGACCACGAAGAGGACTAATGCACGCAGAAAACCAATAGCCGGAGAGGGCAGTGTTTTTGCAGATGCCATAAATGCATTTCGTTACAGGGTAGACAAAATAAAGAAACATACAAAAGCAGGAAAACCGTGCGAAAGACAAAATGCGAAAGGTAGGGCGAGTGTATGAACTAAAAAAAGACAGCACCACATCTGGCCACTAACGCAGCCTCACTGCTCCTCACAAGATGACTCCAGCTTCCAAACTGTGTTATTGAAAATGCACAAAAGCATGCAATAGGCAGCGGTAGAGCTCCTTAATACATAAGAACCGTAGTAGCAAAAATTTATTTGCTAGCTGAACTATTCCCATTTGAAAAAGAATTGTTCAGTGCGCAAGATATTCTCAGTGTTGCAAAGTTATCACAACTACGGCCGCCACCATTTTAGTTTTTCAGCCGGTGCAGCCAGTACCTTGTATATCTCACAATTGATAGTTCAATCTATGCTTTAGAAGGTAATGTAAAATGAGTAAACGATACTTACAAGCCCATACCAATGTTGGTTGAACAGCAAACAGCTACCTGCTGCTTTTTAACTGTCCTCAAATGTCTTATTGTAACTTGCTAGTTCTGCTAACAAATTCAAGCCATGTTTTCATTTAGTTTGACTGCATATTATCTTTTAATTAAAACATTTAAAGATCCTCCTATCTGCACCCTGCCTCTTCGAATCTCCCACAAGGCAGTTTTTTGTCGTAGTAAAGTTGACAACCCTAATGATGACGCAGTTAGCTTATTATATAATAGATGAGTACTACTGTGAGGCGCCTATGTTTTTTTTTGCTGCCACTGATGGCAAATAAATAAAACCAAGATTTGGTTCTCCTCTTTCATGTCAGAGTGGCAGCAATTTAAAGGCCCTTGTAACGCCCTATTCACACGAGACGTCAAATGGCTCGTCATCTACCAGCATTTGTCACAAGACAGTTTTTCTTACTGCTTTCTCTTCGACACTGAGTGGCCACCATTGTTTCGCGACTGTTTCCCAGAAGGAAAACAGCATCGGCTAACATCACTGGCATATCTTTCAGAAACAGATGCTGGTGCCGTGACCAAACGTGACGGAGCGCTAGATGGCTGTGTGAAACAGGCCTTACACATACCTGTACGGTGTGTAAGGGTAGGCCACATCACAGAGCACCTCTGCTGCACTTCAACGTTGACATATAAGCGGTTCTTTGCAGGCGGTAGCCGTGACTTGTATTCACGGCCAAGTACTAACGACAGCATCTGCTGTCCTGCAGTATAAAGCACTGCAGCGCATTGACTCAGTGCATCCTACAGTGATAATGCAATGTTACATGGGTGCAATTGGCTTTTAACGCTAATGGCAGTCTTGGGCAAATCACCACTTGTATTAAAGCAACTGGACCAATGTGGCCCAGTTAAAGGATCTTTTTGTAATCTGCGAGCCTTTTCTTTCCTTGGATTCCTCGCTCTGCAAATCCGATATTATTGGAAAGCGGCGAAAAAAATTTCTCCAGGAGGCAGGCATCAGATTCTTTAGAACAACAGCTCCAGTCGGTCATTACTGAAACCCTGCAGCGTAAACTCTGCGATCCCTGCTGCTGCTCTTTAAGCCAGCCACATGGTATGCCATTTGTGAATTTCATGTGCTCACAGATCTGTGAGAAAACTAAGCCCAATGATTGCCACAGTTACTGCTATCAAGCATGCCTGCTGCATGCACACACGAAATCGGTTGATGGGAAGGGTGCATAGAAATCAGGATGCATCCCATACGAGTGGGTCACCTCGCTTCTTTCAGGTGCGAGTCATCATCAGTCGCCGCTCAGCTAACGTGGCAATCGCATCTCCAATGCGCCACAACAATTCTGTTGCGAAGACGGGACAGGCTCCTCCCACGGGGACTGGACGAATGACTTGAGGTGCAACCATGACACACACGCAGCTGGCCGTTCCAAGCAACGCAGCAGCACCATACATTCCACGTGTGGTCCGCAACTCGTGCCATTGCACCCGCCTGCCATACGTTGTCTCCAAAGTCAGTCACATAACACTTCGAAGTACCCGGCAGGAAAACACTGGCCTCTGCATGCCAGGATGCAAGTTCTGCGTAACGCTAAATGGCCTGAAACAATCTGCCAGCATTGGGCCATTACGCGCAAAAGCTTGCAGGTCGTCAGCTCCTCTCAACCTGCGCCGCATCGTGGTCGGCTCATAGGCTCGTCACAGGAAATGGCTTTCCCAGCCTCGCCACCTCATCGTTGGATATTGCATCGTACGGTCCCGGCTTCCGTATTTGCCGCCTGTAGTGTGTGAGCGGAGGGCGTGCCGCGCCGTCTTCGCCGCATGAAGTAGAAGAATCCAAGGCAGCACAGCACGAGAGGAGAGAAACTGCCAAGCAAACGCTGAGGATGATGATCCAAGGCGAGGCGCAGTGCCTGGAAGAGAGGTTTAACACCCATGATTTAATATAGAGACAGTATGTGGCGAGATTGACGTATCTCAAACTGATCACCAAGAAACATGACAGCCCCCAAAGATGCTGAATATCAGTGGCATAGCCAGGGGGGAGGGCACACCAGGCCCGCACCCCCCTCCCCCCCTCGAAATTTTTTTTTGCCATGGCATACAGAGCTCAAAATGACACTTGATCACATTTGCCTACCTGACCCCCTTCACTTCACTGACCCCCACTTCAGATAAAGGAGATCCCCCCCCCCCCAAAAAAAAAAAAAAAATTTCTGGCTACGGCCTGCTGAACATACAATGAAATAGTACATTACAAACTCCTACACATCAAGCGATATGGTACTTATCCAAAATGCTGGTGGTGTTATCAATGGAAACTGTCCGGTGTTTAGGGGAAGTCTTCCAATACTAATTACCATACACAATACAGCGAAAATTAGGAAACTTCTTTTTTTTACATGGCAGGCCAGAGAGCTCCCCCCAGGAGTGCATGGCTAAATTCACAGGCGTGCGCACGAGGGGGCAAAGAGGGGTGGCCATCCACCCTAATCATCGAAGAGGGGGGGGGGGGGGGCAGAGTCTAACCCATGCCTTTATTCAGCCGGCATGTCCAGTCATTGTTTTAAAAGTGCATGTTATGGCCATGCAGGTTTCCGATGACAATGGCGAAATGAGGACCCTGATGTAGCATTCCAAGACCTGTTATTTACCACCTTCATCCTCGGAAAGACAGGGATCAAAGGCAGTTCATTGTGAGAAGCACGCCATCGCTTCAATTTGACTTCTGCTTCCATTGGGAAGCTTGTTTCCTTCAGATGCACCAACAGGGGGGGCGGAGGGGGGGGTGCACAGCAGTGAAATTCTGCCCCACTAATGTGGAACCCCACGCACGCCTACGGCTAAATTGGAGTCCATGCAATTCCCCCAAATAATCCCAGGCAAGCATCTTGGGTGCAACTTGCCATACGCCGACAGACAGG
>NC_051185.1:62500377-62521194 GCF_013339695.2 Rhipicephalus sanguineus | reverse complement strand
CCACTGATGCACCAGAGACCACTGGAGCGATTACTTACATAGAAGGATTTAGCGACCACAAGCTCCTTAATTTCCAGATCAATCTACCCGTATCTTTTACAGGCTCAGTGAACAAAAGAATCCGGGATTATAACCGTGGTAATTTTGATCAATTCAGCGCGGAGCTAGAAGATTTTTATCACGAGCTTTTTCTGCCGTCGTTTGCCTCACGGACCGTGAACGAAACTGGATTCTTTTTAAACAAAAAATATTAGAGTTAGTTGACAAGTTTGTGCCGCTAATCACTATATCCAACGATAAAACTAACCCCTGGTTTACTAAACATCTTCGAACATTACGCAATAAAAAGAAATGTTCATATAATACCGCGAAACGAAATGATTCTCTGTGCTACTGGGATAAATACAAGGTGTGCGTAAAAGACTACTGTAAAGCTTTAGGCGCAGCAAAGCAGAAATATTACTCGCAGGACTTGCCCTCACTTCTCAAAAATAACCCAAAAAGTTCTGGCAAATAATTTCACCCTACAATAAGTCTGCTAATCACATACAATACACGATACTGAACAAACTCCGCTTTCTGATGAAGCTTTCGTGATTGCTTTCAATGAGTATTTGCCTCTGTTTTTACACAGGAAGATTGTTCCAATGTGCCTTTTATCCCAGATCAACCTTTCCCTTTCATGGCTCCAATCACCGTCACTGCCGAAGGTATAGCGAAACTCATCACCAATCTTAAAGTTTCTACTTCATCAGGCATTGATAACATTAACTCTAAAATACTGAAGAACACTACTGATACTTCCAGTCTTTTCCTGTGTCTCATATTTAACCAGTCTTTATCATCAGGTGAGCTGCCTAAAGATTGGAAGATTGGCAAGGTAATTCCTGTATTCAAGTCCGGTGACAGGCACTCGACCCGTAATTATCGACCCATTTCACTAACATGCATATCCTGCAAACTACTTGAACATATCATAGCTTCACATATCTACGATCACCTTGAATCAAATAACTTTTTTTTTCTTTAATCAGCACGGCTTCAGCAAAGGCTACTCATGTGACACTCAGTTATTCGAATTCACGACTGACCTTCACTTTAATATGAACACTAACAATCAAACCGATTGCCTCTTCCTTGATTTCGCCAAGGCATTCGATACTGTCCCTCATTGTCGTTTAATTTCCAAGCTATCTGCACTTTGTATCGATTCATTAACCCTGTCTTGGCTACGCAACTTCCTCTCTTCACGTGAGCAATTTACGGTGGTCAACGACGTCTCATCTAACCTTTGCGACGTCACGTCCGGTGTTCCCCAAGGCAGTGTAATAGGTCCGTTACTTTTTTTAATATACATTAATGATTTGCCCGCTAACCTTTCATCCTCAGTTAGGTTGTTCGCCGACGATTGCGCCATATACCGCAACATTAAATGTTTTGATGATCATTCCGCTCTCCAAAATGACCTGGACCTAACCTTCCGGTGGTGTGAAACTTGGCAGATGTCCCTTAATACCTCTAAATGTAAGTTAGTCTCGTTCACTCGAAAGCGTACTAACTCAGCATTTCACTATACGATTAATAACATCATGGTTTCGGCTACACCATCCTACAAGTATCTCGGCGTTCACCTTTCATCGGATTTATCCTGGACTACGCATATAGCAGCTGTTTCATCGAAAGCCTCTAAATCTCTTGGTTATCTCCGCAGAAACTTGCGCAGCGCTCCATCTAACGTGCGCGCATTATCATATATTACTTATGTTCGCCCACAACTAGAGTATGCAGCATCCACATGTCACCATATCAAGACTACCTAGTACGTATGTTGGAAGCCGTCCAGAATAGGGCAGCGAGATTCATCTCTGGCAACTACGACTATCATTCAAGCATTACACTAATAAAACAAGACCTTGCATTTCAGTCACTGGAAGAACGCCGCACCATTGCTCTTTTATGTCTGTTTCACAGGTACATTTATAGCGATAAATTTCATTGTTTGCCACTTCATTCTCCTGTGCACACATCCCGACGCATCCACAACGCACGTAGTTTCATGCGCATTCATGGTCACACGCAGGCATTTAACTCATCATCACTACCTCGAGCCATTGCACATTGGAACGACCTTCCTAATCACATTGTATCCATCCCTAAACGTGAAACATTCCGTGATAACCTGATTTCATTGTACTCAGGGCTGGGCAAAGATACTTTTAATTTGTATCGCGATACGATACAAGATACTCAGGCAAGAAGTATTCGAGATACAGATACAAGATACTGCCGCAATAATTGTATCCGATACGATACTTGGCAATTGTATCTTAAGATACTTCGATACATTATCAAATTTGTTATTAAAGATCCATATAATGTAGCAGCAAACGCCAATGTGCGAAAATGTCTGCTTGAAAATTTCTTAACTGTGACCTATTTTGTTTCACTTGAATGAAATGTCTGTTAGTATCTCAAGAGTTCTGCCCTTCTTGCTCAAAGTACATTAGTTTCCTTCCAAAATAACTTATTGGGGTTTGTTTTAGCTTCTTCACAGGACAGTTCTTTATACACTTCGCTGACAGCGGTTCTTGCTTGTTATTTTTGCAATTGATGGGAGTCGCTGCTCAGCTTGCCGACCAGCTAGCGGGTAGCCGTATAATCACAATAACTTCAATAAGAAGCCTTCCCACGACGGCGCAAATACCGGTGTGGAATTTTACCTTGTCCGTAAAAGACAGTTTGCACAATACCGTACATCCGGACAGGTGTACAGCAGCAGCAGCGCTGGTAGCATTTTCTTTTTTTCTTTTTCTTTTTTTCTTGGGCGGGGGGGGGTGCAACGTATGGTGTGTACTAGGGGTTTGAGACCTTTCGCTAGCGGCCCGGCCCACACTCATTACCGTTTTCATCCCATTTGTTTTTATTTTCGAAATGAGTATGTCCGTGAACTGCACAGACATGACTGGTCTCAAGCATTCCTTTCGTAAGGAACATGTGGTCACCATGTGCTGAAATATAACCAGGGAACAAAAACTCTATATTTCACAATATGCGTCCAGATTTCACTCGTTGTGTACATCGGTATCGATGTTTCTCGAATCTTGACTCCAAATTCCTTTCAGAAATGACCTATATATGAGACATGGGAAAGGCTTCCTTTACATCGTAATTTTGTTGAAACTCTCTCCCCACATCTTCACCGCCCCGGCCCTTGGAACTAAATTTCGCGACGGCGGCCCGCTGGCTATAAGCTGAGTTTGAGACGCCTGGTGTATACGCAGATGACGTAAAACTGCAATGAATTTTCATATTCTACTTATCTGCTGGCGTAAAGAATTCATTGTTAATAGACTCACTAACGTGCATGCGAGGCCCTACGTCACCTGTGCAACGGGAGTGGTCTACGAAATTCCGCTCTCCTGTGGAAGGGTTTACATCGGCCATACCGGCCGATGCATAAACGATCGAGCGAGGGAGCATGTTCTTCCGATAAAAAGAATAACCTTTTGGCACATTTGCCTATGCACTGCAGCACGTGTGGATGTGAGGCAAGATTTTCCAATATCACTCTTCTAGGTAAAGCAAGGAGGTGATTGAGCGAGAGATGCTAGAAGCATACCTCATCCAAAAGAAAAAAAGATATCTGTATTAGCGATACGTCGGTGGTACTGCGTTCAGCTGAATTAAATTTTTTGACAGATTTCTGAACTAGCTCGTGCATTGAGACTGGCCAAATGTTGGATGTGGCGCATGGTGTGTTATTACGCATGTGTGGCATGGTATATATATTGCTTTGGATTTGCAAGAATAAAGTCAGTTGCGAGTTGACGCTCTTTCCTTTCGCCTTTTCTTCTCGGTGGTTTGCGTCGTCGAATTTTCTTGTAATCTTTTAGCATTTTTTTTTTCAACGAGAAAACATGTGCAACACAGAAACATCTCAGGCGTATTGTACAGTTGCATAAAGCGTCGCAGGACGCCGCCGCTATTGGCGCCATTGCCGCTTTTAGCTGACATTATACGTAGCGATTAGTAATACGAAAAATATTTAAGAAGGCCTAAAAGAGGAAAAGAAATATAAGCGAAATAGAGAGGTGGTTGTGTGTCAAACATTCACATTGAATGAGTACAGAAACACACTACAGAAGGCGCCCTTAATAGCTATGAGCATGAAGTATCGTCAACTTACCTGTTCAGACAATAGAAAATTCAGTGCCTATGGAAAATTGCCAGAAACGGCTCGTTGGGACGCTCATGAGTAAACGGGAGCATTCAGTAAAACAACGTTTCTCGGATCTCCTTCCTAATATCTTTAAGATGGCTTCTAATGATTTCCATTATTATAATGCAAAGTCAATTTCGCTATTTTCCTAAGCGGTAAGCAGAACGTTTTGTACTGTATGCTCAAGCACGCCCACATAATTATATATTTGTTTTCAAAATCGCCTTGGCAACGTGTAAATGTGTTAACAGTAGTAGAAATAAAGCAGACAGAAGAATAAAGCAGAGATCTTATTTTGGGAGCGCGTTACAAAAGACCTACTGCAGTGACCAGACCGGACAAACAGTGCAGAGACCTGGGTAATGTATGGGATGCAAAATGACAGCTAAGACAGCACTTGTGCAAATAATGACATAATGATTTCATGAATTCTTTGAACAAATGTAGCAGTTGGTACTTTGAACAAATGTAGCAGGACGTGAAAAATACGGTACGCCAAGATATTTTCCCTTAGGTAAATGCTTGCTCTTTTAGATCTAGCTTCAGTACCCGTGGCGCTAAAGTTGTTAGAAGCTTATATGCATATAAGTTAATTCATTGCATGCAAGTCAAACTTACATCCACGAGATCCTTCCAATCGTTGATATGTAAAATTTACACGACGCAAACCAACCCCATTCTTGCACGCATCACATTTCGTTACGGAGCAAGACGCAAGACGCAAGAAAATCTTCAATATCGACACTGTAGCAATATCAAAATTTGCACGATAGACGCCGCACGCAGTGGAGTACGCGGCGCAGGACAGTTGCTAAGAGCAAGTGTCGCGGCAGTGGCGCAACTAAAAAGCAAAGAGATCGAGAAAACAAAAGGTATGTGGGCTGGGCGTAGACGTCCGCGCGCTTGTCTTCCTGATCTTCTACCCTCTCTGGACGACTCTGGCGTAAAAATAAAATAACGTCAGTGCCCTTAGACTTATTGAGATCGCTTAGCGGCACCAGTACCACCTTGAGAAGCGGAGATTGGCCAGCGATTATTGTTTCGCACGGTTGTGTTGCGATAGAAGTATCTTGTATCTTAAGATACACGATACATTATCGAATGTATCGGAAATACAGATACAGATACTCGTCTTTCGAGACGTATCACGATACAGATACAAGATACCCATAGAGTATCTAAGATAGTATCTAAGATACATGTATCTTCGATACTGCCCAGCACTGATTGTACTCTAGCATTGTATAACGTTGTTCCATCTTACTGTTTGTTATCTTTTTCTTTTTTTTGCTTTTTGCTTTTTGTCTGTATTCCTCTTTATTGTTTTGTAAATACTGATGCCCCCCTTACTCATTGCCCTTCAATGGGCCTGTAAGGCATCTTGAATAAAAAAAAAAAGCATGGCAGACATTTTTAAATTGAGTCTACATCAACTGCATACGAGCTAGGGCTGTTGAGTAAAAGTAGCAAGTCTCCTGCAAACCTCATCTATTGCACAATGCAATGGGGAAAAAACGTGCTCTATCTGCTTCTGGGAGGAATACGCCAGGCTGGGCAGCGTTACATAAATTAAAGCTGTCGTGTTGACTCCTCGGCAGGCAACTGCACCCAACCTACACTACGATTTCGTGTTCAAAGCTACAAGGTTCTTTGTCCCACCCTTCTTCCCCGAGTCACCGCCACCGTCACCGCCACTCGGGGAAACGAGTGTCTCTATGGTCTGGCGCATCACCACTATAGTAATGGGAGAATCAACAACGGCGTTTGTCCTGGGATAAGAGTCGCTCCGCATCTTGCACTTAAATTGCACGAAAAACAGCTCCTGAGATATTAATGACTCACAAGTCGCGTTGGCCAGTCTACGGGCATGCGAGCGTAGCTGCATACTCGAAATGTTTCCCTAGATACAAACGCGCACATCTTACACACACTAATCTAGGCAGTTTACCGTTGTTTTCCTTACACGGTACCCAAGAACGTCTTTCACTCACTATAAGCCTCGTGCGCTGCTGTTTCAAATCGGATATGCAGCGCCACTGCGGCGGCTGCATATCCGATTGACTCCGATATCCAGCGGCTGCATGAGTCGATTGACTCAGACTCAGATCGGGTCGTGAGTCTGAGTCTGGGTGAGTAATATTTTGGTGAGTTTGAGTCCGAGTGAGTCCGGTTTGAAGAAAATTTTAGCGAGTCTGAGTCCGACTGAGTCCAGTTGAGGGAAATATTGGTGAGTCTGAGTTCGAGTGAGCCCTAAGCGCAATATATATTTCTTGAGTGAGCCCGGGTGAGCTCCACCTTTTGCTGCCGACTTATGGTCCTATCTACTCATCTTCAGCATTACTATCAGCCTCATATCGGCTTAAGTTCATACTCAAGTCTATTCACACATATCTCAACACACTAGGATTCACGTGCCACCTTAATATTTATTGATCAGAGGTATGAGGTAGAGGAAGGGGTGCTATGACCTTCCCCAGCAAACTCTTTAATGGGAAGCTCTTGATAAAAATATCTCTTGTGAGTTGCATATTTCATAAAAATGTCCTTACTGGATTGATATACGATAATGATGATATATGATAACTCGTATTTGAAGGTGCTAGATCGAAAGGCGTATCGTAGAGCACCGATTATGTGAGATATTGGCGTTAAAAAGGATTGACACTATGATCAAAAAAGCTAATTTTACGGCAACGGACTAATGATTCAACTCACTCAGGCTCACTCAGACTAAGGTGAAGCCATGAGTGAGTCCGGCTGAGTAATGTAAGGTGAGTTTGAGTCTGAGTGAGCCCGGTTGAGAAAAAGTTGAGTGAGTCTGAGTCCGAGTGAGCCCTCAGAGCAAAATATATTTCTTGAGTGAGTCTGAGTGAGCTCCATTTTTTTTGCCGGCCTATGATATGTATACACGCACACATTGAAACGCGCACGGACGAAGATATATAAAGTATGATTTAACCCCCACCGAAAAAAAAAAGTTCTGGCTGCGCTACTGCCGCAGGTAATATTGACACATTGTTGGTTCCCTTGATCCTCTTATTTACTGTTCGCCCGAACGGAGATTTGTGGCAACGATTGCGGCGCAAGACACTCCTCTGCAGTGCCCAATTTGTCGGCTGTGCACGACTGTAGGACTGAGGGGCCTCAGGATCGGCTTCATGATCGCACGATCTAGACAAAAAACACAGTTGCACATGTTCAAAAATATAATTTAGCAAAGTGTTTGACGTACCAACAACGCTAGAAAACTAAAAGACGGGAACTTCATGCGGTCTATATCTTTTTATCGTTGCTAATATGTCATTTCAACTATCCCCGCTTTCTGCTAATGCGCGCCGGTCACAGGACAAGCGACGCGCGAGGTTGCCGATAAAAAGTATTCTCTATCGTACGCCAAGAAAAAAGTTTACTCGCTTCTAAACGCTCGTCGTACTCCACGCTTTTTATTTGTGCGACGCATTTACCGACGGCACTTGGAGTTCTTACCTCACGCAGTAAACGTGATTAGCGGCGTACAAGTCACCACGCCGAAGCGAACTACTTCGTTTGAAGTATTCCTGAACGTTTTCTATCCGTCCGTAGCCGCAAAAAAGCAAGCAGGGCTTGTTTTGCGTTCACATTTTCACGCATCGACGTTCGCCACACACAACTTCGAGGTACGCGCCGGGAGGAGAACAGGGACAAAATGCGCGAAGTGGCCGCATTGGCGCTGCGCACTCGGGAGAGCGGTGGCGCCATCAACTGAGCGCACGAGGACTATAATGGCGGAAACTTATATTAGGCGTTTCTTGAAATCCCATGTAGCATACCGATGGAGCAAAATTGTAGACGTCTTGTACTGTGCAATTTCTATGCACACCAATGCACTCCAGGTGGTTTAAATTACCCGGAGCCCTACGGCGTCTCATATAGCCTGGGTCGCTTCGGGAAGTTAAACCCCACAAAGCAACAAAAACAAAGCCACACAACGTACACACGCAAATATACCTATACGTATGAGATCCGGGCCTAATACGGGCCTGGCTCAGGCCCGAGCCCGACCCGAGCCCGAAGACCAAGGGCCCGAGCCCGGCCCGGGCCCGATCCAAGAACCCCTTACCCGGCCCGGCCGGGCCGGGCCCGGGCTTTCGGGCCGGCCCGGGCCCGTGCAGTGCTCTAACGTCTATTAGCACTTAAAAATTATGATCCGTCTTACTCTTGGCCGATCCCCCTGAGTGGGTAGGTGCCAATCATCCCAGGAGTATCGTCATCATTACTACAGGGGATCGGCCACGAAGCGTGTGGCAGTAGAATTTGTTAACCTCTCATGCCCGTTTCTTACTTCTTCCTCTTCACATTATTTTCTCAATTCCAACTTCAATATATAGTCTTCTTTTTCTTTCTTTATTTTATATTTATTCATTTGAAACACATTCTTTTAATCTTACTTCTTCTTCCTCTTCTTCTCTGTTTTCTCCACATCTCAATATACTCATGGCAAGTGATTATGTTTCTGTGTGTTCGTGATCCCGGTCGAACCACAGCGCTGTGTGTCTCCCCGGTTCTTCTTTTGACCCCAAGTCATGCAATGCCAGTGCGCCTCAATGCCAGTCTTGCGAAAGATAATTACAACTCGAGAAGCAAAATTTTGTTATGTGCCAGAGATGTGCATTAAAAATCATGATATCTTAAAAGCACTTAACATTGGCATTTGTCACGTGTGCTTTTTAATTTCTTATTGAATATTGGTACTTCCAAAAATGACTGTGCAGTCTGGACACGCCCCTCTGCTGACTGAGGGGAAATAATCGCATTAACTGATCAGTTACTGGGATCATATTTTCACTTTTGCAGATGTGTTGTTTCTTACCTGTCAGGCTATTGCCAACTTCAACCCCAAAACGGTTTTCACAATTTTTTAAAAAGGGATTGAGTCATTCAGATCAATAACAGATTAATTGCTCTGCGTAACCTGTGTAGATTGTTATAAGGCTTTAGTCATGACCATTGCTGCAGATCACACTGTGTAGCTGAACTGATTTTTCAACCGCCCAGGCTTTGGTATGTTTTTTTTTTCTCCGTGGACTTGGCATTTGGGATGTCACATGTGTGACCGATGTGGTTGTCTTCTTTCGTTGCCGAGTAAGTGGTGGCAAGCAGAGATCAACGAGAAAATCGCGAAGCATGCCCTCCACAATCTATGGCGTGTTGGCAGAGGATCACCAAAGGTGCAGGTTAGCCCTGGCCATTAGGTGAAGATGAAAAGCCAGCATGCCTTTGGAAGAAGGTATCCTTTAATTGAGAATAGCCACCTTCATACAAAGGTCTTTTCCTTAAGTTATTTTTCAAATAATTTACACCAATTTTAGTCAAACCACTTATTGACGTAACTTTAAAGGGGTACTGACACGAATACTTTCAGTTGTCGTTTTTTTTTTTGTGTGTCAAATGAAGGGTCAAGCCCTCAAGAGCCTAGAAAAGGTAGTGCTAAGCGTCAGTGCGCCTGAAAAAGTAATTACACTACATTCTTAAAAGCTAGTTTCGGTTCGTACTACACCCTGACGTCACAAAGCGGTATGAGCTTCTCGTCATGTGCTCGCACAATATATAGTGACGTTTCCACGCCGCTCCGCACCATGGCTCCGTTAGTGATGCACAAGCGGCCATCTTGGAAGTTTTCGTACCTAACGTCATCACAATTAGCCTGACAGCTGCGTGAAGTCACCAGAATTTGTACTTTAGCCTAACGTCAAGCTGGTGTCGATGTCAGTAGGTGCGCCATGGAAAAATTGACTTTAATATCAAATTAATGTATCTTATCAGCATTTGCTGAGCTTCACACTTGCTCAGAGCCATCTCTGCATACAGGACATTTGTATGGCAGAGTAAACTCGCCTTCGAAAAAAGGTGTCAGTACCCCTTTAAGAAAAAAGTTTTCATGGACCCTTTGAAAAATTTTTTTTTCTTCCTTGTATGTCAACAAGGATTGAGATCAGGGGCCATGAAGACAGCCGGCCCATGTTCACAGATACTCCTTCATTGTCTTCGATGTGTACCTTTTCTGTTTCCTGCAAGAACACCAAGCAAAGGGCATGTGCGACGGAGGTTAAGCACAAACCTACACTCTTCATTGTTGTACTTTGTAATGCCGGTCCTGGTGAAGAAGTTGCACAGCTTTTCACACTGTTGAAACTCTGTGTATAATTATTTGAACATCAAGAAAATGGGGGCCATAACAATTTTTACCATCCTGGGAAAAAAAAAAACCACTTTGTCAGGATGTAAAATTCTTCTGGGAAGATCTGCTTCAGTATGATAGCACACCTACAGATGCACTCAGGTGATGGATCTGCTTCAGTATGATAGCACACCTACAGATGCACTCAGGTGATGAGTCGTAGCACTGTCAATCTGCCTTTCACACCCAAGCAACAGTAACCCATACCATTCACTCGGCACAATTGGCAGGCATTAACCTACCTTAAAGTGGCCCTGCAAAACTTTTCCAAGTACTTATCGAATTACCTCGCTATCAGAGTTTATTGCCCGAAAAATCGATTGCTGGAAAAATTTTTTGAATATGTAATGTCTGAGCGGTGTTACAGTGATTTGTCGCGTGCTTTCAGTGCTTTCTCTTTCTTTTCATCCCAACGAGCACCCTGAAAGCTACACGGGGAGTGACAACAAAGAGGTAAGAAACTTTATCAGTGTGCATCTTAACCTCGTGCACTTTCCTTTCTTCTTCTCTTTGAACATGTCAGCTCACTTTCGGCGCTATCACAAGCGTGCTAGTGTAATTCTGTAGTGTGTAATTCTAGCACCATAGAGCACAGCTTGAGTAAGTGGCGGCAGGGGTAACTGTGCAGCATACAAATGCTGAAATCAAGCAATGGCAGTGTCTCTCCATGATGTAGTCAGGCCAGACTGTCATCGAAGTAGCTGAGAGGAGCAGAGTGAGCAATTTCTAGCTAAGGGGTCTTTAAAATATAATTCTAGATTCCTTGCCATGTGCAATACTATAATATTTGGCTCACATGTTCTCAGGAGCGCAGACTACTGATAGGCAGTGTTCTCTCACCATGTTCAAAAAGTGTTGCAGGGCACCTTTCATGGAAGCTGTTAAGTGAAATGGCAAGATTAATCCTGCAAAGAAATGTTAAGTAACCTTCACAGATGTATCCTGGTCTGACAACTCATGCAACAAGAACTGCAATACACTCCTTTAGTGGGTAGGTATAGAAGGATGAAAAATAAAATAGGGCGATTTGGTGTATGTTTGAACTTTTAAACACCTGAAAAGATGGGAGACGAGTGGAAGAAACACTGGCAACAGTGCTGTTGTCTCTGTCGTTCTTGTGCAGGTCTACTGCGTTTCGTGCTCTGTTAATTTACAAATCTGCTGTGCAAGCTTGCCCAGGCTCCTTAATTGGTGTAACTTGATGGCTGCAACAGCAGGACTTGACGGGCACCAAGAAGTAGGGGACAAAACACGTCAATGTCTGTCAAGTGAGTTTGTTTCAGTGCACTGAACAACTGATAAAAGACATCTGTGGTCCTAACCCCTTGGCGAACAAAGAGGGAGTTGCGGCAGTGTTAAAGCAACACAGGGGCCAGGACTTTCTCGGTTGCCAACTTTGGTCTAACCCCTTGTCTGAATGACAAGGGGTCTAACCGCTTGTCAGGTTGTCAGTGTTATCCTGTCTGTTTTAACTGTGTACATCATACATCGAACGGGTAGGAATTTATGTTCAGAATAAAAAAGGTACTCCAGGCTACATAGCTGGTTTGGAATGATTAAACAGCTTTTTTTAATGAAAGTATGTGACCGTATATATTAGTAAGCGATGCTGTTTGTCTCTATTTCTATGCATTAGGAAAAATAAGTAAATATGCAATTTCTTTCTTCAAAATAAAAGCGACTACAGGTACATATTACTGCTTCAAGTAATTGAGCAAGTACTAAAATAGAATAGATTGTGTTTGCAGTAACTCACACCTAACCTTAAAGGAGTACTGACACGAATTTTAAAAATTTTCAGATTATTGCTCTAAATAAAAATACTGGTGTCGAGAAACCTAAAACGAGTATTGCGGTGCCTGGGAATGCATCGAACATATTTTAATTGCCGCTACCTCAAAAGACACTTTCAGTTTCGATATCGAGGGGGTGGCTTCTCAGTGACGTTTCATAGCAGTGTGACGTCACGGGGATACAGAAACTCGCGACGTACTAGCAGGAAATCCGTCGTCTACTCGTGGTGCACATAAACGAGGATGAGTGAATTGTCGTCCAGTGACCCTGACAGTGATTTCTGCGATTTAGGCTGCATGCAGGACGCAGAGCTCGCGAACTCAGGGGAACTGTGTTGACTCGTCAGGATAATGTCCATTGCAGTGGGGTTCGGGGTTGGCTCACAGATGCTCAGCGATGAATACTTCAAAGTCAAATTAAAATATTTTATACGTGTTCTCGGACTCCGGTGTGTGGAGAGCGTTGACACTGCATACCAAGGAAATTAAATATATCCCTTTTGCGATGTCTCAAAATCATGTCAGTACTTCTTTAACGTTCCTGTAAATGAAATGACCTACCCTGTGTATATAGTTGCATGGATTGGCACACTTCATGTGTGTTTCTCTTGATTTCAAATATCTCTGCAAAATTTATGTCAAGCATTTTGTTTCATTGAGAAAACTCCTGTAGAGACGATAGAGAATTGCACCATGTGCCCACATGAAAAAAGGGCCATGTTGTACGAAAACATTGTGCTTAAGATTGTATTTACTCAATGGCTTAATTCTTACGTCTCTTTCCTCCTTGGAATTCACTGCATCATTTTTGCTGGAGCTTAAAGGGAAGCTGAAGAGGTTTTAGAGTTCGATAAAAATTCGTGGTTAGCAAGGACCAACATTATTGTCGACGATGTCGTAATTTTTTCCACGGTTGTTGCAGCAGGAGCTTTAGAATACGCGAAGGAAAAGTTTGTATTGCTCCGTCCACGCGAGCGCGCTGAAAGTGTGGGCGTGGAAACTTACGCCATCTTTGGTTCTTTTGGCAGAGGACGGAAGCTCCTCGTCGCTCACTGATCGGAACTGCGAGAACGCTGTTTATGTGACGAAGGCTCAAGTAAGTATAGCAAAGCTGAAAGTTCTGCAGCTGGGTTACGATATCTGGAAAAGCGACAAACAGCTGAGGGCAACGTGAACAAGCGTCTCTTGTATCTTCAACCTTGGCCTCCGTGACTAACTTGTGATGTGCTGTTTCTGGAGATAATCTATCAGGCCACACTTTATCAGTGCTGCTGTTGCAGATAACGCGTCGTACCGAGGATGATGTCACCGCGTTTGCTCAGCATCTCGGAAAACCCTGCGGCCACAGCCTGTGCTTTTTGCCAAAAAGTGCTGTTTGCGTTCACTTTTGAGAACTCTCGCCTCGATTTTCGAATTCAGCAGAGATCAAACTACTTACACGCTCCAAAGTCTTTTTTTAAAAAAGTGCTTTGGCTTCCCTTTTAAGAACACACATGCATCAGGCCACAAATGAGTGCAAAGAAGTTCCGATACTTCATTTTCTTGCATCAACATCAGATGGGTCCCATCATTATCAAGTCATAGCAGCATTGGTCTATATAATGGGACAGCTTGGGGTGCTGAGCTGAGGAAACAAATTCTGAGCAGTCTAAATTGCTGTTCTTAACACCTTATATGCTACTGCAATGCATGATCATGCAGGTTGCTTCGAGAAATGTGTCCAAAAAACGTCAAAAATAAGGGCAATGAAATATTTGCTCACTGCCTTCGTAATTACTTTTTCTGTGGCAGGAGACATTTTAAGATGACTAGACACAGCAATTATGTCATAAATGAAATAAAATAAGTTAACTTTTTAGTTAATGGAGACAGGCGTTAGGGTCAAATAAGAGAATCGCTGTCCCTCCTGCAAAAAGGCCATCGCCAATTTGAGATTTTGAGACATTGGCCTCTGGTAATTATTGCGGAGCAATGAAATTCAGCCAAATTCACCGGTGAAACCGAAACAGATGCTCCGATGAGCGCAACTAGCAGATGACCAGAATGACGTCAGTGTTCACGACGTGATTGCAGTGGTGTTCTGCATTTGTTAACGTACGTTTGCCATATGTGCTTTAATTGCAAACGAAACCAGCGCAGCAATGAAAGGAAGTAATTCGGTGGTTGGTACAATGATGCTAGCTCATTTTGGATGTCTCGGAAGAGCATGGCAGTTGCGCTCTTCTGAGTTTCGGTTTCAGTTTTGCCAGCGAGATTTGTCAGATTTCGTTACTCACTAATAATTTTCAGCGGCTGCTTTTGTGAAATCTGAAAGCGGCAACAGGCTGTTCGCAGGAAGGGTGCAATTTTCCCATTTTACCCTACCGCCTGTCTCCAGTAATTAAAAAGTTAATTAACTTAATTTTTAAAATTACATTTGTAATTGATGCATCTACTCAGCTTAAGATGTCTACCACCACGGAAAAAATAATTATGAAGGCAGCGTGAAAATATCTCACTTTCCTGATTTCTGAGGATTTTCTGGCATATTTATTGAAACAACCTGTATATATGTTCTACTTTATGGTTGCTGCCATATAGAAGGGCTCAAATTTATATAGCCCGCTACAGCTTGTCTCCTAAATAACCTAACTGGTTACATGTGATTGGTTACTGAGAAGCGTAATAACTGAATTATAGCACTAGTAAGCAATGCAATTTATTACAAGTAATTTTTGACGTGCATGCCTGGTTGGGGACGCTAAAGATAACATTATGTGTGGCTGTAATTTGAATGTTTTTTGTTGCTTTAGCTGTAATCTCTGTGCACGTCACATATCTTTGACGGCGCCTGCTTGGGCCTACGTAGTTCCTAATCGGTTAAATCGAAGTACAGTGTCCTCTGAGGGGGCCAGAGAGTTGGCATAACGAGTTTGTGGAAATTTCGTCGAGCCAGTGGCGCCAAAATACGTTAAATGCTCTTTTGAAGTCTTTTACGTCACGAATTACAAAGTTCGGCGCGAAATTTAAAAATAAAACTTTGAACTTGGTTTTCTCCTCTAATAATAAACCTATGGTGGTGAAATAAACTACACAAGAGTTCTCCGAGCACACTTTATCAATCTAAACCAATTCATTGTTTCTCTTTAGTGTCCCTTTAAGGTGCGCGAGGCTGTGCAACATTTCATGCTGATACTTTGTTTTATTATCCTTTCAGCATCAAGAAAAACCATTGGGGTGACTACGTAAAGACTGAGGAAGCAGCGGAGCTGGTGTCATTGCCCTCCTCCTGTCCCTCCTTCTCACCCTCACTTCCCTTTCCCCCTAGCTATACTATACTATACATGGCTGTGTTTGCTCTCTCTTTCTTCTATCTCTTTTTTTGTGTCGCTTTTTATCTCCTCATCTATCTTTGCCTTTCTATCTTTTCTCCTTCCCTTTCTATCTCTCTGTCTCTCTGTGTGTACTCACTTTCTCACCTTCTATCATTTTCTCCCTTCCTTCCATTTCTTTTTCTCTCTCTCTTTCCTTCTATCTCTTTATTTCTCTCTTTCTGTGTACAAGTTCTCTTGCCCATCAGAGTTATTGCATTCCATGGCAGACAAATCAATGCCGCACGTTCTCAGAGAGCGAAGCAGAAGATGTATAAGAGGACAAAGAGAGCACATGCCCGTTATGATGATGATAGGGAAAAAAAGTTCCATATCATTGCTGCTGCGCAAGGTTCTTCAGTATACCCATCTTAATGCAATGCCTAAAGGCCTATGTATGACGCGTCGGACAGCAAGTGGTGCCGCTGCAACTTGCGCAGATCAAAGCACTCGTCACGTGTCTTAAAGGGCGAATCAACACAGTGCGATGGCGAACCATCGCGTTAGAACAGCCATGCTTCATGCTCCCAAAACTGCTCCAACTCCTAAACTGACTGGACCAGCACTGCTTCAGTTGCAACGGTGGGCAGTAGAGCAACACAATTGGCAGGATTTTCTCTGCTGCCCGCCTTGGTCTGACCTCTTGTTTTCTTGAAAGTTCAGTTTATCAGTGCTATCCTGTTCTGTTTTAGTAATAATAATAACAATTGTTGGTGTTTTAGATCCCAAAACCATGATATGATTTCCTTAAATTGTGGTCTGAATGATTTGTGTATTCTATTTGTAGTCTAACAGCTTACTTACTTAATATCAGGAAACTGTTTCAGAGACCCTTTATTATGTTTCCCTTTCTATCTTATATTTCAACAAAGGTGCATTGTTGGGGCCATCAAAATGCCTGTCTCATTTACAAAGATGTTCCTTCATACTCTGGGCTATTTATATAGTTGTACCTTTGTGTCAGAACAGTGCGCAGAGGGCATGTGTGGCCAAGGTTTTGCACAAAGCTACTCAGTCCATTGTGCATTTTTTTGTTTTCTGCTGCTTGTGAAGGTGCAAGAGGCTGCGTAACCTTTCATGCTGATGACTGTGTGTGTTGTCCTTCCAGCGTCAAGAAAAACAGCCCGCAGTGCTTGTTGCCATCATTGGGGAAAGAAACTTGGGCAAGCTATCTGTGCTGCAAAGAGGTGCTTTGGCATGACAGCACATCTACAGATGCATTCAGGCAATTAACCATACCATCTGCCCAAGGGACCCACCACACCCAGACAACCGTTAACAACGCCCTCACATGGCACGACTGAAAGGCATTCATCCATCTTAATGGATGGTGTCTAATGAAATTGCACGATGAATGATGCAAAAACGTGTAAAATTACCTTCACAGGTTCATTGCAGTATGGCAACTGATACATCATAGACTGCAAAGTGGTGTACTACTGGGAAGGAACAAAAGAATGGAAATTTAAAGGCTCGTTTTTCTTTGTTAGACACACACACACAACATTAATGTGAACTAACAAGTGATCAAGCCAAGGAAAGTATAGGGTATGTTACGCATAGTAATTATGATATAAATGTGAAGAAATTAAAGTGGATGAAAAGACAACTTCCCGCCACCGAGGACCGAACCTGCAAGCTTTGAATAACGCGCCTGATGCTCTGCCAATTGAGCTACGGCTGTGGTCGTGCTGCTGTCCACTTTATTGGGCATATCTGTGCATTGGGTATATCTGAGCTACAACAGAAGGGGCTCCCCCGTCCACCTTTTTGTAGGGTATTTATGTGTGCTTAATACCTGGGAGTGTTAGCGCCACCCGTAGCTCACTGCCTGGGCTACGGGTGGCTCTGACTAACACTCTCAGGTATTAAGCACATGTAAATTAAATACCCCGCAGAAAAAAAAAGTGGACTGGAGAGCAGCCTCCGTTGTAGCTCAAGTGGTAGAGCACCGGATGCGTAATTCGAAGGTTGTCGATTTAGATCCCATTGACGGAAGGGGTGACTTTTCGTCCACCTTAATTTCTTTCACTTTAAGTGAGAATCATTACAATACAGTTAAGAAAACCACAAATAGTGTCCCCAATGCTTTCCTTGGCTTAATTGTCAGTTGGTTTCATTAGTTGTGTACAATACAAAAACGAGCCGCTCGGACAATTCCACTATTTTTGCACTAATATTTAAATAGTATATTAAGTAGGCTATTCTAGTTTTGGTTCTGCAACATACACTGAATGTATTGTCTTTTCATGAGCTTAGTGAGTTTAGGGATTACAGGGGATGAGCTCCAAGTTATGGAAATTCTAACCCCTCCCCTGTTTATGCCATAGCACAGTACCTTTGTAGTTGCAGCTCCCAATGGGGCCAATTTTGCTTCTTCACAAAGACTCAACATCCATACTAGTATTTTTACCGAAAAGGCATATGCAATTTTAACTGCCATAATATACATTCTTGGGTGTAATATTAAAAAGGAAGTCATATTTACAGATTCATTGAGCCTTGTGCGTACATCACGCACATATTGGCTAACATATTAGCTAAGAATAAAAACCCACCGTCTGCAGCTGTGATTCGAACCCGGGCCTTTTGAGTGGGAAGCGGGCATTCTACCCCTGCACCATTTCGGCAGAGCCGCGCGCATCTCTTAAGGGGAGACACTGGTCTCGAAACGAAAAGTTTTATATTGGAGATATTGTAATGAAATTGGGTGTGTATATGTATTTTTCTCCTGTTTTCAAAAATATAATTAGTTTTCATGTACTTCAATTAGTTATCACATTGTGAGAGCATAAGTGAAATCTAATTAGGTAATTTCTTACGGGTCATTAAGACACTTTCCCTCAGTATTTTTAGGTTCTGTTTAAGATGCAGCTGTAGCCAAAGACCTGCCATGTGGAGCTATGCTATTTATATTGTCACTGAGATATATCATCATATAAGAACTTTCAATTGTATTGACATTGTGTAATCTTGAAATGCAATTAGCTCACATTATTGTTCACAAAATTTCATATGTTCATCTTAGCACAAAAAAATAGCATAGCTCCACAGTCCTATTTCTTACGAATTCAACGGTATAAAATTTATCAAAATTACCTTACAAAAACATAATGAAAAGATCCGTAAGGCTGGTCAAGTTGGCAAAAAATGTGAAGCTGAGAAAATCGCGTTTTTGAAGATTGACACGCACTGTATAAATTTCTAAAAGGAACCTTAACCATAAATTTTATTCACATGTTCCCCATCTGTTTCCCTTCAAAACAAAACAGAAAGTGTCTTGTTCCACCCAAGGAATCATATCTAAAAAAAATTTTCCAATGTGCAAAGCATGATCAAAACCCCACCATGACAAGCAGCGGCTGGGGGGTTCTGGAAAAGCCATGGGGTATGAGCTCAAGCGACTGGCTGCTCATGTCTTTTCAGTCTTTAGGAAGAACCTTCTAGATGTTAGGCAGCATGTTACCCTGGGTAATAGGTTGCTATGCTTGAGAGAATACCTTCAAAGTAGTCCAGGACTGTAATCTTCAGTTGCACCCGTTTTGTGTCCTCCTTGCAAGAGTCTTTTTGTGTTGGTGCTCTTCAGATGAGTGCATTTGCTTGCGTAAACGCAGAGAGTCTTTTTCTAGGCTGTGGTCCCAGGGCACAGCCGAGACAAAAGTTTGAGTAAACAACATGGTCAATTACAAGGCCAGTGTGTAGAGCTCAATGATGCAGCCCACACCTATGTGTGAGCTCCGACCTCGCGTCATCCATGAGCCGTCGAAACAAACATCGATGTTCCCTATGGGGTTCAGGAAGTCTGTATACAGCTCTTTTATTACTGCCACACTAGCAGCTTCACTTTCAGTCGCTGTGTGTTTTCGCAGGCTTTCACTAAACTTTTAGGTGTCCCTGAAACGTCTTGTGGTGCAAGCCTCGGTGCGAAAGTTCATACACGCACAAAAGTCCGAAAGGGCAGTAACACCTTTGCCTATCATCTGTATCCCTTCATGGCCCTCATGTTGACTTCGAAGGGAGTGATGGTGGCAGTTCCGCTCACTCTCGGAGAAGAAAATTGCTTCTTCTCGAAATCACAACTGCTGCAAGAAAAAATAAGCTTTACCGCAAGGCCGTACTCCTTGTCCGTTGCCTTCCTCACGCTGAGACTTTTTGCGTCGCATTTGTCGCACTTCGCTTGTGCAAAAAAGTTATTCAAAACTTTCATATCGACGAGCAAAAAATCGGTCCCGGCGTCACCGGTCTGGCACTCCGCGCTTACTCCAAGAAGGTCGAACTTGCGCTGGGTAGCCGACTTTCCAGACAGAACGGTCTTCGTTTGCGCCGATCTCTCAACTCGCTGCGCCTGCTCCGCCGTTGAGTAGTACGCGGCATCAACCCGAAGTGTTTCGCTAGTCGAACTTGGTCCCACGGTGTCGTCAGTTGAAGTTCCGGCAGGTCCAAAGGGTCCGGCGCGACTCCAACTCCGCTGCCGACGGGGTGCACTTGTAGCCGGCGCTTCTTGTTCCAAGCCCGTTTTTTTACGGCTTCCAAAAGCTCGTTGCGTCGATGGTTTCAGACGAGAGTCTCCAGGCATCCGATCGCGTGGAAAAACTACCGGCACAAAGTAGAGACACGGTCCGTCGAGAAACACGCACGATCGCAAAAGCAGGCGCACAAACGGACAGCCACGGCGGAGAACCAACACAAAGAAAAAAAAAATGACGTGTCGGTCGCGCCAGCCAATGGGAGATCTGGAAGGCGCGCTTGAAAAGCGCGCCGCGTGAGAGCCAATCAGTGGCCGGAAACGACCTTCAGAAAACCCGCGACGGCGGCCGTTGCTTGAGCGACGCCATTTTGAGATGGCGCAAAATGTGCACAAAGAAAACAGCTTCAAATCTAGCCAAGATGGCGGCGCTCGGCCCGCTGCAACGCTCATGGCGCGCGCGGGAAGTTCGAACAAATTTCGTCCTTTTGGGGACATTTTAGTGCTGCCGGGGTGCTTTGAAAGCCGATTTTATCGCGTTTCCCGACTGAATTTAGCGTTAGCAATTTGAGAGTAGGTGCTCAGAAGTACAAACGCCTCGAAAATAAGCTTTGCGAAAATCGATTTTTTGACCATTTTGACCGTTCCAAGACCCGCGTCTCCCCTTAACGACGACAAATGCGGACTACAATTGCAGCACTGCAAGCGGATTGACCCTGTTGGGCTTCACTTTCGAAGCTCGTTCCGGGCACTTCCCTGTTCTAGTACACTCT
>NC_051185.1:62447875-62500277 GCF_013339695.2 Rhipicephalus sanguineus | reverse complement strand
GCGAATTAACGAGAATATGTGCATGCCCTCGATGAGCATTCCTGTGCATCTGTCTTTGATATCTGTTTCCAAAAACCGGACACCGCCCTCGCTTCTTTTAATGACCATTACCATCATGCCTCTTCTTTTCTGAACACTGCCATAGTTATAAAAAAAAAAGGCACATGGTTGCGCGAGAGATGGATTGGATGGGATGTGACATAACACCCGCTGATTATACTACGCGTGTATCAGCATTTTTTTCTTTTCCTGTGGTTCACGCAGCACATTCCTGAGGCAAAAAAAGATATCTGCCAGTGCAAACAAAAAACAAGACAAAAAAAATCAAGGACAAAAAAGCAGGTGGTGTTGTCCGTTTCATATAACAGCCTGGCAGACGAATCTGCACCGGACTGTTCACTGTGTGCAATCACGTATTCTAGTTGATTTTCCTGCTGCACTCCGACATTGTGCGCTCATCGGCTTGGCTGTCAACGCTCACATATTCAGGTTAAAAAATGGGCGGCTATACATGCGTTCGTGTTGTCCTTTTCCTTCTGTTTTATATAGTTCGTCTCCCAATGGCCGCAGTCGTGCTAGGTAGTACAATGCCTGGAGAAATACAATCATATCCTGGAAGTTTTCTTCTAGGTTAAACTTCTCCAGAAGTGAAAAATTCTAGTATTTTCTTACTGCGATACTATGCACGCAAAAGACCATTCCGCGCAATAAAGTGTTTTTTTCATACAAAAGACACCTTGGTGTAATGAACTTTTTTAAAAGCACAAAAAAAAAAAGACAGCGCTTGTTCCGAACCCTTGTGAAATCTCCCCCCCCCCCTTTTTTTCTTTCTTTTTTTCTTGCATGGCACTATCGCCTGTTGAGCCATCTTCCATAGCTGATCACAACCTTGATGAAACTGCAACTATCACAATTTCGATGAAACCGAAAGCACGATGCTTCAGCCACTTTCGCGGGCATGGGGTTTGATGGCTGTTGCGTCTTGCAACTAAATTCGGGTGCTGCGGCACAGTATGGCACTAATAAACGAGTTTGGTGCAACAGGGGTGGTTCGGCGCAAGATGGCACAGCTGTTCCACCCCTACCATTGTACAGCTATGCAAATAATCTTAACTTTCTCCACTGCATGCAGAAAATGGCACGGTAGAGTTTTATCGTAACTTATCTAAAAATTGTTTCTCTCAGCTACACTTGGACGAACATTTTTATTGCTGAACAGACCTGCAAGGAGTATATTAAGAGTACACGTTTATATATTAAGAGTATATATTAAGTATTAAGGGAGACTATATTAATAAAACACATCACCGAATATATATAGCAAGCGCAAATTCTTTGTAAAGAGAGGCACAATTTCTTGATACTCATGATTAAACTTTATACGCTGCAATTAAGCCCATTCTTTTCTCCCTAAATTCAGTCGGACAATAGGCAAAAGGCAAATATCGAATTCTGCTTGTTTCAAGATAACCAGTCCAAAGGAGCAGTCCATAAACATGGTTGTATTACTCAGGGCCGTACGCAGGAATTTGCTTGGGGGGGGGGGGGGGGGGGGGGGTGGGGGGGGGGGTGTTGTGGTGTGTATAAAGGTACGTGCACACTGGCGGAAAGCATGCCACCGCGGCGTCCCACCCGTCGGCACCTCCGTGCGGCAAGCAGTGGCACGCTGTCCACATTGCCGGCGCGAGACTCGTGAGACAAGAGTGGTCATGACGAAGAGCGCGCGCTCGCCTGTTTGCGATTTCTACTCGAGAGAAGGAGAGGGGTGGTGCGGGTGAGGAGAACTGTCTGGTTGCTATGACAACAGCCCGTGTGAGAAGGAAGGAGAGAAAAAGCAGGTGATGATTGCTGGTTTGTTTGCGCAGCAGCTGGGGGCAGCGGTGAAAATAGGTCCCCGGACGATTGGGTCGGCGGGAGAAAAACTTTGATGCTCCGTGGGAGAAATAGAGAAAGGCGGCGTCAAGCGAGCGGGACAGTGCTGCGCCACCAGTGTGCTCGTACCTTAACGGCCAACTTTGGCAACTAGTGGTCGCTGTGAAGGCGTGAAACTATTTTAGTGCCACCCCGAAAAGTTAAAACATGAAAAAAATGCGGGGGGTGTCAGAACCCCTCAACACCAACTCAGTAACGGCCCTGGTATTTACTGCCACAATCTTAATTTCGTAACGAATGTAGTTTCATTGTAACAGCATAAGCAGATGAACACTTTCGAAGAGGGGACTGGTGCAATGCACTTTCAGTAGTTACTCATAAAAAGTGTTGCAGGGCCCCTTTAATGTAGATGAATGCCTGTCAATCCTGCCAAGTGAAGGGCATGGGTAACGGCTGCGAGGGAGTAAAAAGATGCATGGACAGTGCTACGACTTATCACCTGAGTAAATTGGTAGGTGACCTGTCATGCTGAAGCAGACCTTCATAGCGGCAGAAAGCATGTTTTCCCCAGAATGGCAAAGATTTTTGTGGTCCCCTTTTCTTTGATGCTGGAAGAATTACACACGCAAAGTCAACTGCATGAAACGCTATGCAACTTCGTGCAGGGTGACCGGCATTACAAAATGCAACAATGGACAGTGTAGGTTTGTGCTTAACCTCCACTACACATGCCAAAAAACTGCCAGGCCTGCATGGAAAGCGGCGCACAGTCACAGCAAAAGCTGGAAAAGCGGCCTTTCTAGAGGCTTTTATAAACTCTCTAGGGGCAACTATACAAGTAGACTTGCATGACACCCACTACGCATAAATCATAATTTTTGTGAAGTAGGGAAGCATCCATTACGCCCTTATTAGTTATTCTGCAGAGCAGCAAGGTACCCACTACACACCTGTAAATCATTATGTGCACTTTATTAATGCGGTGGCCATAGCTGAGCTCTTTGTAATGGGTTGGAAGCTTTAAATGACCCACTAGTTATGTAATTCGCATTGTGTGACACCCGGTCGTAATTTTACTCTCCCACAACGCTATAGACCTTATGCAAAATTGCTGCCATCTGTCGGAGGTTTGACGAAGCTACCGATTCGGCACCAAGTTGGAGGCTTGTGTCCGAATCTTATTGCTGTCGCTGTTATAACTTCTCGCTTGTACCTGCTTTGATAGAGAGAAATCGGGGCATAAAAAACGTCAGACAAGCGTGTAAGGGCCTGTACACGCTGCCGGCATTTCCTAGCTATTACGTTGACAATTACTACGCGTAAAGAACTGCCTCACAACGAGAAGAAGGTACAAGTTTGTTGCCGAGTCACATGTAAGCCTGTCGTCGTTGAGAATGAAGCTTAGCGCTAGGTTATACATTTTGTGTGCTTTCAGTGTAGCGAATAAAGTGTTGTTAGCTATCCGAATATCATGCGTATAGTGTGTGATGGTTGGGAGGAGGCTTTAACGCACGACATGGCAAGGCACAGCGATGATGGTAAGAAAGTGCTGTTGACCCATTTCAAAGCGTATTTCATAAGGGACAGCCTGCGTCGACCAGATGTATTGTGCATTTAATTTTAAATAAAACGTTGTCCTCTTTCTTTATTTTCGAAGCAAAAAATATTTCTCTGCTGTAGCCACCGACGTACGCACGATTTTTTAAAATGCAAAAAAAAAAAAAACACTTCTCATGGACGTGAAAAGTGACCATGAAAAGTAAAAGTCTTAGTTGCTCCAAGAAGTAGGTACCGGTTAGCTGGTATTTTACTGAACATCCTTCCAACATGTGCACGTAAATAACAGGACAGGCCGAGAATATACGAGTTCACATCGTCACTTTCGGGGCCTACTGGCGCCTTACAATTTCAACCCGTTTCCACAAGGCAGTTTTGCGTCGCCGACTGAACGCTTGCGAAACCACCTCAGCGCGTAACTAACGGCAGCGCACCCACGGTGGAGTGTAACATATTTCCTGGAACAACACTTTTTTTCTTCTGTTTCATACGAAAAGTGCCACACATGTTAACATTTCATAGCACACAGGGGTGGATACAGGACTTTTCCGAAGGTGGATCAGCTTCTTGGAGAGCCTGATATGTGCTCTTCTTTGGGTATAAATTATAAAACAAAGTAAGGGAGGGCAGTCAGGCCATCCAGGCCGCCCTCTGAATTTGGCAGTGATAGCACATGAAATGCTTGAAAAATACCCACAGTGAAGCAATACGCGCGCAAAGCATCCCACCAAACGCTACCTTGTTAAACTCCACACTCGAAAACAAACTACAAACAACACACTCCAGCACAATCGGTCCGTTTGCTGAGAATTGATGACGCGCTCGGCCTACCTATCTAACATGTAATTGTTATCGCAATGTAATAAACAAAGTGATGGTGTCAACAGCAGCACAGGCATGCAGCCGCGATGCAGCTTTGAAGCTCGTACACGAAGCCGCGGTTTGTCTGTGCCTGCAAGCACATGGCGCGAAAACTGTCTGGTTCCTGCATGACACGAAAGAGTGTTCTCTGATGAGTGCCGATGCTGTCGCATATCGCATCTATTAAGAACGGCGAACGTAAACACGGCGTTAGTCGTAAGCAGTAGCCGAAGCAGCGGAACGATCTTCCGCTTCTCGTCAGCCACGAGGAAATCAAATAAACATGGAGGATAGTTGCCTGTAAACCTTTTTCCAGCACCCAATTTCCTCATCGGGGCAACACGGCACACTAAAACATCTCGGCATTGCCGTTACTATCAGCCCCCACACGCCGATACCGTGCGCTCCGTGTGCGCACATGCGAGTGCACTGGCTTAGCCTTCACATGGCGGAAATGCGCACGGCGACCGCTAGATGCCTTCAGATTTTGCATGAAGGTTGATATACATACATTGATGTGAGTCCTTGCCTGACATGACACCTGTGTAGGGTCTTTTGCAAAGGAGTTTGAAAGCACCCAGCGTGGCTCTGTGGTAGAATACTCGACTGTCATGCAGAGAGCCCGGGTTCAAATTCCATCTGATCCTGGATAACTTTTTCTCACTTCATTTTTTTCTTATTTCATGCTATAGTGGTTACAGACACCAGCAGTGGACAACTGCAGCACTGTTGTTGTGATCTCATAATAGCTTTCTTCCTAATCAAGGAAGAAACAACCTAGCATTACCTAGCTAAACTAAAACGCGTTCTTGGGCTAGTTGGGCAACACGGCAATAAAACAGTTGTTAGTTTGGCACCAGTCCTGTCATTTCTTGTCCTTGTTCCTTTGTGCCTCCAAATTTTTGTCTCACCTAGCTAAAGCCTAGCAACGACCTAAAAGCAACCTAGAAGCAACAAGATTAGTCTTGCGAATCGTCCGATTTCGCTGTTTTAATGCTTGTGCGGCTTAATGCAAGCTTCGCCAATTTTTTTTGCAAGCGAAGCTTGATGTGAGCTACTGACATCGGTGATAGCGGCAGTGGCGTGGTATATAAGAAAGCCGCTGCTGGCAAGCGTACAAAAATGCAGCACTGAAATGTGCACCTGTCACATGTGTATTTCACATATTGTAAGCGAGAAAACGCTCAAAATGAAAATGCGGGTGGCGACGCCACCTTGAAGTTGCAGCACCAATTGCCATGACGTCATAGATTTTGACGGGGTCTACTAGGACCTATGTCGTTTCTAATTTTTAAAAACAAAGTGCATTGTCCTCCGAGGAGGCAAGAGACAACATGCGAAGTTTCAGGAAATTTAGTTAGGCCAATGTCGCCAAAAAGCAAAAATACTTTCAAATCTGTGATGTCACGCATGGATATTTTGTCGTGAAACTTAACAGCGATACTTTGACCTTGATTTTATTCTCTGTTGTTAAAGATATGATGGTGAAATTTAATGGCATTAGGGTTTCCAGAGTAAAACTTATCAATCTAGACTGATTCGTTGTTTCACTTTAGTGTCCCTCTTAAGCAGTATCGACACAACACTTTGAAGGCGTGGTAATTTGTGGGATATAATTGTGTGAACTCCACACACGCATAATCTACAAATATCAACAGTTTATTGCCTAGAACATATTTAAAATCGGTATTAAAGTGCATGTCGCGGAACTTTGCACGAAACGCCCCACCTCACGACATCGACACTGACTTGGCAATAAAACTGTCTCCTAATAATTAACTCTTGCGCTCTAGCAAACAAGCTATCGATCCGTGATAAGTTGGTCATAAGCTACTTATTGCAACAGAAGAAAAGACTATGTAAAATGTTTGTGTCAGTACTTTATTAAGGAAACCACCTCATATCAAGGTAGCTATTGGGAATTAAAGGGTACTCTTCTCCAACACCAAGCTTCTTTTTTTTTTTTTTTTCAACTTCTTCACCAAGGGGTCAGGGCTAACCATCTTCTGTGATCCTCTGCCAACACGCCACAAATTGTGGAAGGCACACTACATAATTTTCCCATTGATCTCTGCATGCCACCACATACCCTGCCACTAAAGAAGACAACCAGACTGGTCGCATAGGTGATATTCCGAATGCCACGTCAAGGAGGAAAGAAAAAAGAAAAGCGATCCCAAAGCCTAGGCGGCTGAAAAGTGACTTCAGCGGCACAGGGCAATCTGTTGCAATGCACATGAGTGAAGCCTTATAACAATCTACACATGTTACGCGGAGCACTTGGTCTCTTATTGGTCTGAACGACTCACACGAATGCCACTGTCTTTGTAAAGAATCGTAGAAAGCGTTTCAGGGTTAAAATGAGCTCCATAGGTGGCAATGGCCTCGCAGGTAAGAAACAACATATCTGCGAAGGTGCAAACATGTTTTTCATCAGTCAGCAGATGGGCGTGCTTAGATTGCATAGTATAGTCATTGTTGGAAATACTAATACTGAGAAATTAAAAGGCATAAAGAAGCCCTGCTGAAACTTGAGCTTTGACGATAAATCGCATAATTGTTAAATAAGGCACTGCTTGAGCTGTTGTCAGGTTGACACATGCGAATATTGGGTGCTTTGCAAGTTATCACGGTTTCTAATGCACATATCTCTGGCACGTAGCAGAATTATGCTTCTCGAGTTATAATTATCCTTCGCAAGACTAGAAAAGATGGCTTACTGACCATACATTACTTGGATACTGGTTGAAACGCTAGGAAGGTACACGGTCAAAACAAGAACCAGGGAGACACACACGCTGCGGTTCGACCGGGATCACGCTCACACAGAAACGTAATATTTACTCCAGAAATAAAGCCAACAAGTGTGAGCAATTCTGGGTGCTGATTGTAGCGCTAAGGCACACGGTCACGCGTTCTGTCTCCGTGGTTGTTTAGACTGTGCCCATTTTTAGCGCGACGGCCAGCATCCAAACTATATTCCACCATTTCCAACTCACATTCATACGTTAGAGCTGTAAGAATGCATTCATTACGTACTTTCCTATATTTCAACGACATACCGCATTTTCAAGATTACGCGCCCACATGATGCATCGGAGCTCGAAATAAGAAACCATAGTGTACCTTAACCTAATGATGCGCACACCGTCTTTGACAACAAGAAATAAGTAGCATGCCACAGTACTTCTGGAGCCATCACAAAGAAAACAAAGGGCCGTACATACGTCACCTACGAAGCTTGGTACTTGACGGTCTATGCACACATGTCGTCGTTCGTGTCCATTGTTTGCGTTCGACACACGTCACATACGCCTCAAATGACCCCTTCGCGAGTTTGTTCATCGACGTATGCGAATCTGCACAACTTCAAAGACACGATGCAGCTTGAATGACGCCAAACAAGATTCATCAGTCGCGTGTGGACGCGTGTGCCTATCACATGGACAAAAAATAAACTGCGCCGGCCAACCCGAGAAGTTTCGGTTTCGAATTTGATTTTTATGCACACACAATTTTCTTAATCATGAACCAACTCGCCCAAGCAGCAGTTTTAGTACAATTTTCTGCCTTCTTTCCTCAAGAAGCAATACGCATGAATAATTATCGGACGTACTGTACATGGTAAGCAAGTTGCTACGTCTTTGAAAATCTCTCGCATTCATTTTAAGCATTGAAACTTAATTCAGTGAAACCAGTTGCCAGTTGTGTGCATTTGTTAGGGTGCCTTGATGCGCGTTTTGTGCGCACACATCGAGGCACGCTAGCATTTGTGTTCTCGTAGCGCCGCCTGAACTAAACGCGCGTTCTGACGTGCGCACCGCGTTCAGAGTGGCAAAATATGTGTGAAAGTACAGCCAGAGAACACCCCCGTACAGCTTCGAAATGTCTTGCTTCTTCCTTGTTAGCCTTCCAAGGCTTCCGTAGGCTAGTCAGAATGATTCACATCGTTTTTTTTTTTTTTTTTATTGCGAGCTGAATGTGTGCATCGACGAACTGCTGCTCAGAAACAAGAAAGGAACTGCATTAGATAGAATAAATCACCGAGTCAAGCTGGTAATTCTTTTACCTTGACTTTTTGTCTTCAAAATATCCATGACTGATGCATCGCTACCATTGGAATTGTACAAGGTCTTGCTTTTACTTTGAACGCAGACTAGTTATATGCACAAACACACACACACACACACCACACACACACACAAAGGTGGCTTAGGCAGGCTTCTCACGTGCTATCGTACCGTGGAGAAGACTGCTTTACGTACATTTTTAATGCATCTGTCCCAGTAAAAACACAGAGAAAGATGTCAACCACGCTGAGGCATCTCGAAATCACTTCGAAAACATCAATTATCACTGCAGACCAAGAGACGTGCTAACAAAACCTACAAAACAACAGAAACTCGGATCTGTCAACATTTTATTGCGTTCTTGTGTGTCCCTAATTTTACTCATATAATTATTGCCCCATGTGCATGTGGTTTCTGAGGCGCACTTTGTGCATAAAGTGTGCAGTGGACACAGGGAAAGGGATGCTCTCCTGGGTGGGTACGAATGTGCTTTGCGAGATCGCACTTCTGAGTGAATGCAGAGGGACACCGGTGGCACTGCAAGCGGCGTTCACCTAAGTGGAAATGAAGCTGTGCTTTCATGTACGTCTTGTACTTGCTCATATAGCACTGCTGGCAGAAATGCAGTCAGATTTGTACGGGCAGGAGTGAACAGTACTGCTCCAGCGATTCCAAGGACGAGGAATCTGGAAAGCCAAAGGAAAACACTGAGGCAATGCAAACCATGTTTCACACGCTACATGGAATCAGACTGCTGCACCAAGCAATTAAAAGCTACTGCACCCCTAGCAAAAATGCCAATAGGATTTTCTATTGGTCCAATAGAAAATCGCTATTGGTTCTATAGGACATCTATTGGAGCTGTATTGGTTGTATAAGACTTCTATTGGTACCAATATATACCAATAGCCACCACCTATTGGTGTCTTATTGGACCAATAGAAGTTGTATTGGTCAAATAGGGGCTGCCTTTTGGTGTCTTATTGGACCAATAGAAGTTGTATTGGTCAAATAGGTGCTGCCTATTGGTGACTTATGTGGGCCAATAGAAGTTGTATTGGTCAAATAAGTACTTCTATTGGTTTCTTAATGTACTAACAGAAGATGTATAAGGCCAACAAGAGTTTTATTGTTCAAACAGCTACCGCCTATTGGTAGCTGTTTATAACATCTTATGACTGATTGAGCGCGTCGGACACGATCCCGATCAAATTTCTTGATCATGATTGGCTATTATACGCAAGCTGCAGACGGGGTCAATTCACTTTTGATAAGTCTGATCCCGATTGAGCTTAATCGTACACCGTGAGACACCGTGTGCAGTTAGCAACTCGTGCGACTAAAGAGTTATCTGCGTGTCGACCACGGCGGTACGGTGTCTCCGTACCTGCCGTGCGGTAAACGGGCACTATAGTAAAACACGCTAAAGAAGAACTTGCGAAGGAATCGACAACACAGACACCACGGAATAATAATAAAGAAACCGCCATGAGATCACAACCGGCATAGAACCAGCCAGGTGACAAAAAAAAAAAAAAAGTGAGACGGTGCGCGGCGTGGCGACGCTGCATGTGTGAAAATTTTTTTTTTACACGTTCCTTGGTTAAGCAGGCTAAGCCATGTGCTAAGCTTTAAGAGAAGCTTTGGATAATATGTACAGTTTATAACTATTTATGCTAAGCAATATAAGTAGCGCTGTAAAGATACAGGAGAAAGAATTGTGGATCATCAAACGCGACCGACCGTGCGTTTGGCGCGCCATCCGCGCTCGGCCGATACGAAGACAAACCCAGCCTGCGGCCAAGCTAAGCCAAAACGTTCTGTGTCGCTACAGTGAGTCGCCTTCCTTAGCGCGCGCTTTGTGTGATCTCGATGCATCACGTAAGCCTGCTTACACGGTGTTTGCTTTAGTGTGCTTCCGCGACGATAACGTGAAGACTGTGTTCAGCGTGCACCAGATGGAGACGTTCTGAGCCATAAATTGTTGGATTTCGACCGATTTCGACTCTTCAAAGTGGCACCAAGAATAATGGCAAGACGAGCAACAAGGTTATACTTCAAGGCCCATGTGCTCCGATTGTTTGGTGAGTTGAGTGGGCATGGTTTTTACTCCTATTTAGTATTTATTTGGTATCACCTTTCTTTTTGTATTCAAACTGGGACGAAGCCGAAAGATCGGGAAAACAAGTCCCTCGTCCTTTGTCTCCGGTATTTGATGACAGCGAGACCAGCGACGCCTCGATTGCAAGTCCACACGCTCTAATAGAAGTTGAATGATTGAGCGCATATATTATTGCAGTTTGTTTTTGTGTTTGTCAGTGTGCACAAAAAAAACGTAGCATAGATTAGAGGTAAAGAACAGGCGCCCTGCTCGTGAGTGTAGTTGGAGTCTCGCAAGCCCTTTGTAAGTATTTACAACGTGCGTGTTGAGCCGAAAACGCGTTTATCGCCTCATAGTAAAACGCTCTAGTCGATGCGGTTTGTGTGTTGTAGTGCGCGCCAATCGGCTTATCATACTTGTTCGACATAATGTCACAAGACAACATAAAGGCCACATGACAATTCATTATACAAAATGTGCATAGCATATGTACTACACTGGTGCGATTTATTAATGTTGTTGGCTTAACTGCACAAGCACGTAACTTGCAGCACGTGTGTTATATCCAACTCATTGCAGCCTGACTGCTGTGTTGGGCTTGCAACGATATGGAATCTAGGCTGCCTTTACTACAGTCTTACATATTACTGTTGCCTCATCGTGAATCTACCCTAGCTTAATTTATTTCATGCCATCTTTAAGTTGAGATTTAGTGGCATGCTCTAGGTATGATAGTCGCACCACTATCGTGAAAAAGAGCACGTCACAGATAGTAAGTGATTATTGAGTTTGCTGTAATTTAAGGACGAGTTTGCAGTTCATTCTTGGGTACAGCTCAAAAAACACAGGACGCAAGCGTGTAAACGGGATAAGGCGCTGCTTAATTTTTTAAAAAATTTTGCCCCTTTCTTTTACTTCCTTTTTTGCCGCAAAATTTTGCCATATACTGTTTTCTTTCACGCAATAAGCCACAGTTTGGTGTGTAATATTTCACTCAGTTTTTTGCTATAGTTCAGTTCCTGCAACATTGTGAACATGTGCAGTGAATGAAGGTCTAGATCATTTCTCACTGTGCCGCCTACTTTCTATACATTGATTCAAAGGTAAACTTTAATTAAATATGTGTTACTGTTTTCTGATTTCATGGCTCTGTTTACTTACAGAATCTTTCAGGCACTTCCTCGAGTGCGGATGAGGCAGTCCCGAAGAAATTGACACAAGACATAGTTGCCTTGGCAAAATAGTCGCCCGCAAGATCGCCAACATCAAGGGCCAGAAGAAGCACTTGTAGTTTTGATTATGAGAATATATTTGAACATATGCCTAATTCATCCACTGTGATTATCATTGCAGGGGCGCTGCCACATTGTGGGCCTTCTGCATGACAAGACACCCATAAACACTTGCGCAAGACTAATTGTAATGGGGCTGAGAAGTAGGCAAATACAAAACTAATACAATGCCAGCAGGCAAATACAGAACCAATAGGCCAATATAATTCCAATTGGCTAATAGAGAACCAATACACCAATATAGGTCCAATAGGCTGATATAGAACCAATAGCCAAATACAGTTCCAATAGACCTATAGAACCAATAGACCAATAGGTGTCAATAACCCAATAGGCTATTGGTTTTCTATTGGGAATTTTTGCTAGGGACCAGTAACTGAAGTACAAACTAACCTTGGTGTATCCACACGTTAGTGCAATGGTGACAGTGTGCCGATTCACTACATGTCTTACTCAAGTTCCGATTCCTCCGTACATTACTATGCTTACATGCAAAAGCCTGCTGGCAACACACAAAGGCCTGACTAGGATGCAATTCAGATACTGTATTTAAACACCCAAAGTTATTTTCATATGTGGCTTTCACACTTTTTGTGCATAGAAGTACCTATACGTTGATGCACATAGCAAGCATCACTTCACACTTATGAACGATATGAAATAAATTGTGAGTGGAAGAAGTTGATGCGAAAAGGAAATGGGAAATTTGATAAGAAGAAACAAAACATTTACAGGGGTTACAATAGCATCACTGGTTGTGGCGGTGGAAAATACAGGTACACTTTTGTGCATAACAAAAAGTATTCTTGTTCCATATCTCTTGGCATACTTTGCACATTATTCGTTAACATTTTTACAGCGTTTCAATGACAGCATGATGATACTGCAGAATACTAAAGGTGGCTTACTTCCCAAACAATGTTTCATCACTTACATGAACACACTAGAGCACATGCTATACTAATGCTATACGTAATCGACTATTTTGAATAAGTATGATGGTCATACATTGCAGCCACATTTGAAAAGTCACCGTGGCATGCCTAAATGTTAAAGCTCATTCAATGGCTTACATTGAAGAATGCCCCCCATCAACTTAACAAAGCACTACATGCATTTTGGGCATCAAAGTATCCTTGACATGAGCATACCTAACGCACCAATTGATATACAAGTTGCATCTAGAAAGTTGCGGGAATGGCCTCAGAATGTAAAAGAAACAAGAGCTCCAAACGAAATACCTTTACTGGCCTTTAAACCAATCAGCATAAGCAACAAAACACTTCTTGCATCACTTGCAAATTTGTCAAGAACTGTCAGCATATGCTTCTTGTGGAATCACTTGCACTGTGCTGACGCATATTGTTGGATATTTGCAACGTCTCCTCAACAACTTCCTTTCCATCTCACACACATGCTCTTTACACACTGTTTCAAACACAGTGCACTTTCATTGCGATTCTGTGGGACCGCTTCACAAATTTGCCTAATATGAATAAAAACGTTTCAACACATTGCTCCATTTTACGCTGTATTTTGCAATGACATGAATTCTAACACTGGTTCCATTACATTGATAGCAGCGTGCACGACTGCTTCACTTTGGTGATATGCAGGATTGCGAGAACTTGCTCACATGTTTCTCAATAAGTATGTGCGGGTGCCTTAAGCATATCAATGAAGCTTTTAACACAACATGATAAAAAACGTATAAAAAAATTGTTACAACTAAATTTTGCCACTTTTCATGGTGGGAAAGAATACAGCCAGCTTATATCTAAACATATTCAGAAAATAACCACGGTGAAAAGGAAAAATAAAACATGATGTTTCTGAGTAGTTTTATATTTTAGTAATTACATTTTTCAGCAACCAACCACATCTAACTATACTTTGCATATCATTGAAAAGATGAGCTGCAGTGGCCATTACAAATTTGAGCACTTGTTAGTGGCGGCAACTACATTGGAGAACTTCTGTGCTCGTGCCATACAGCCACTACATGAGATTTCAATCTTCAGACGACCAAATTGGGGCGCTCATTATTTTCTTCCTTATATTAAAGGACTACCACATGAAAATTTTCAGTTTTGAGTCAAATGAAAGGCCATGCCTAGAAAAAACAAAGGCAAGTGAGAGTGCATGCCAAAACAATATTGAGAAGATGTCTTTAAAAGGCGGGTTCGGTTCCTACGGCACCCAAGAACTCCATGCCACGACATGGCATGAAGTGCTTGTCATGTGCTTGAGCAAGATATTGCAAGATTTCCATGGCTGCAAAGAAACAAAGAAATTGTTGTGCACTCTCTAATCACATCCACGCCACCGTTTAAAACATGGCCATCTTTTTTTTTTTTTTTGCAACCACGACAAAGAAGACTGAAACGGTCGTACTTCACCTTGAAGAATAGAAATTTACTCTCATTATAATATCTGGAGTTTTACATCCCAAAAGCACGATATGATTATGAGAGATGCCGTGGTGGAGGGCTCCGGAAATTTTGACCATCTGGTGTTCTTTAACATGCGTCGACATCGCAGAGCACACAGGCCTCTAACATTTCGACCCAATCAAAATGCGACCGCCGCAGATGGGGTCGAATCCGCGACCTTTGGATCAGCAGCCAAGAGAAATTTACTCTAATAATGTTCACCAGACATACTCTGTTACTCGACCTGATATGTTGTCCGTGTGCCATCCATTGTACACATTTGAGTTTTCACAACTATCACAGCCACAATAGTTGTTTACTCTTTAAACAATCCCTTTGCAGTTTTTCCAGTGATGCATGCATAGCTCAAAAACATCAGGATGATCTCACTAGATTTCAGTCTCAAGTGATTTTATACACATGACCATGTACCTTGTGCACTGTCTGGTGACTAGTGACTGCATGCTGTTGACAATGTCCCAAGTGTAGATTGAGTTTCATATGAGATTTGGATACACATGCAATTTTGAGGGGCATTATTTTTTAGAAATCTGCATGTATGTATTGTTACTGCAGGAACACAGAAGGAGAGTTGAACTAATTTTATGCGATGGATTCTTTTATTTGTCTGGAGATAATTTAGATGATTGCCTAGAATCGCTCACAAAGGTTACACAATCAAGACTGAAAAGCCACCTTTTCAGATTGTTATATAAAACAGCAAAAGACTTCAAAACACTACTTGCAAATGCCGTACTTCGATTTTATTAATGTTTGTACGCTCCCATGGGCTTCATGTTTTGGGTACATGCCCTAAAATTCCCAGTGATTCACCAACAATCTGCGTCGAAATTTGTAATTCAGTTGCAAGCTGAAGCAGTGCAGGCAGGACCTACTGCTAAGAAAGAAAAAACGGTTTAAGTGGTCCAAGCTAACGTTAGCCACAGTGCTGCTTTATTGTTTTATACTTAATAGCTTCTTTCTTTTTCTTCTAGCGAAGTGACTGTTGCGCAAAATTTGAACTGTTGTCCAAAGCAGATGTACCACAGAACTGCAAGTGTGCAATTTTTTATTTGTGTCTTGAGGTTGGCCAACGTTAGTGTGGGCACCCTGTGAATGCACATATAGTTTCAATATGCGTTATATAAGCACAATGGCAAAGCCAGGGAGTTTAAGAGTGTCTTGATCTCACAGTTCATCCACTGGTAATGAATAGCTATAGGCTCAATAAAATGGATTAAAAGGCAGCACATATTAAGTATGGTGAAGGAAGGCAACAACAAAAGCCCAATTATAAGATTCCTTCCATGTTGTGATACAGATGTAGGAGTGAGGCAAATGATGGTTCCTTCAAACACAGCATAAAACAACAAATTCAGCACATCTTTTTAAAAAATATTTACATGGAACATGACTGCTAAAGTAAATGCTGCCTTTTCAAATATTAGGGCCCATATTCACAAACCAACCGTACCTTTATCTCTCATTTTCCTTATCGTTTCCGTGCCCTTAATGAGCGATAAGTGCATGAAACTGGCAAGCAAAGCGAAAGATAACCAAGGCTGGTTTGTGAATGCTGGCTCCACATTTGTTTATGACGCATGTTCAGTGCAGAAAATTGATAAAGACAAAAAGAGATAAGGACAAGGCACTCGCTACACCTGCATGAAAAGTTCAATGAAGAGTTTTCATACACGCAAAAAGCATTCACAGCAGTTTTATTTGAAAGCACTAGTAATGGCACAAGTAACCTATTACAAACGCTCCCTCACTTTTCATTTCCGTTTTGTCAAAATCGCTGTTATTACAACACACTTGCTCCTGGAAAACACACCCAAGCATTGTCTTTAAATAATCGTGCACAACTTCCTGAAGTTTACTGGAAAAATTTTTTATTCTGTTCAATATGTATTTGATTTCAGAGCCTGTTTGGTCACAAGATCCTACCTGAAGGTTTTCAGGAGCAGATTACAAAAGTGCTCGGCAATAAAAACACCATTTTATGATTCACACATTATACGATGATTTGCAAACGGTTTTAAACTGGGTACAATTTGTTCATATAGCAATGTGGGCAGGAAAGTCGTTGCAGTCTTGTGCCACATTTACAAACAAATATAGTTCCCTTAGGTATTGTTCCCGCCAGATGTTTCAACAGTCACGGCAAGATGAGCGTGGGTCAGGTCTGACGAATGAAATTAATGCCGCCAAGAAGCAAGAAAGTTCATTAAAAATACAAAAATAAAATTTTTGAAGGGGATGCAAGAGGTGCAACTTGATCGGAATGAAAAAATAGCGCTTCCATAAAAAAAAAAAAAAGAGAACATGGTTGCATGCTCTTGCTTCTGTTATTTTGATATTCATGAATAATATACTACAGCAGTTGGTCCCTTGTTTCTCAATTGAGGCTCCTCAGTTGTGAGGACATTAGAGGCATTGAATGATGCAAATAACGTTATTGTTGACAGGCTTCGTAGAAGCCTTATATATTTCATTTTGTTAAGCAATTGAAAATGATCGAATAATTAAAAAAACTGATGGGGAGCAAGAGAAGGGGAATGGATTGAGGAGCCACTTTATTTATTAGACACATGATAATGAAGCCAAACAATAATGAAGCCAAGGAAAGCAGAGAGATCACTAATTGTAGTTTTTAACTGAACGATATTTGTTATGACATGAAGTCAAGCAAACTAAGATGAACAAAAAGTGAGAGCTGCAGTGGTAGCTCAATAAGTGAGATATCGGGAGAAGATGCTTCAGCAATTCATCACCCCCTTGTGCCCAGACGCTGTCAAAAAACATTTTACTCTACAGCTCCTCTCTGTCCCTTGGCACACCTTATTAAAAACTATGTAACTATTCAACCACTGGCACCAGCAAAAGTTTCACAGAATGGCCTTGGTCTTCTTTTAAGCAGTGAAACTGTTACATTGAAGAAGCAAATAAACATGCTCCCATAGAGAGGAATAAAAAATATAGTCAACGTTTGAGACAACTCAAACCTATATTATCATGGCATAGCGGCATAATCAGTCAAAGGCATGTGGAAAATTTTCACTAGCAATAACAAATTTCTCTGTAAACTCATTTGCTGAAGCATGCAAAAATCATTTCACGCACTTTAGATGTTACCTCCCCCCCCCCTGCAATAAAACCTGATTAATGAACTAGCTTTCCTGTTGTCCCCTCAAGTTGACACTGCACACACGACTGTCAGGGCTGATTCTTCGCAATATAATTGCACATGTGGGTCTTCAGGATGTCTTTCCGTGAAAAGGATGCATTGCAGTGGACACAGGAAAAGGGACACTCTCCTATGTGGGTGCGCATGTGCATAACGAGGGTCTGTTTCAGTGAAAAAGATGCATTGCAGCGGTCACAGGAAATGGGACGCCCTTGTGTGGGTGAGCATGTGCCTCATGAGGGTTATTTTCAGTGAAAACGATGCACTGCAGTGGTCACAGGAAAAGGGACGCTCTCCTGTGTGGGTGCGCATGTGCCTCATGAGGGTCATTTTTCGTGAAAACGATGCACTGCAGTGGTCACACGAAAAGGGACGTTCTCCTGTGTGAATGCGCATGTGGTCCACAAGGTTACTTTTCACCGAAAAAGATGCACTGCAGCGATCACAGGAAAAGGGACGCTCTCCTGTGTGGATGCGAATGTGCTCTGTAAGATGAGCTTTCTGAGAGAATGCAGCTGGACACAGGTGGCACTGGAAGTGACGCTCACCCGTATGTTTGCAAACGTGTCTTTTCATGTTACTCCTGACCTTGGTCACATAGGTGCACTGACGACAGGACTGCAGTTCGCCTTGTACGGACACGAGTGAATGGTACTGCTCATGGGATGCCGAAGACAAGGAACCTATAAAGCCACAGGAAGAACCAGAAGGCAATGTAATTCATGTTACACACATTGTACGGAGCTGCACTACAGCACCAGACAGTGAAGAAGGGCTGTAGCACTTGTGAGTGAAGAACATGACTACCTTCACTTACCCTACACTAACTGTATACATGTTACTGCACCAGTAACAGTTCACAGACACAACACGTTTTACACAAATACCCATCTCTCTGTACATCAATACTCAGGTTAATACATGTGAAAACCTCCTGGAAATGCAGAGGAGTCTGATTTGAATGAAATTCTGCTACTATACCTAAACAGCCAAATTTTTTAAAATATGGAAATACTACATTAAGTTCCAGCACATTGAACTATTTGTTGTACTTCTTATTTCGCATAATGCTGCGCAGCAATATACTCAGATCATACAACACATGAATCATATTAACTTATATATGAAAGAAAGTAGTTAATATGAAACAAACTAGTAAACATGAAAAAAAGGAAAGAAGGCATTTACGAGATATAACAGCACCACAGTTTTTAGTGGTCAGGAATACAGGCACATTTATTTAGATTGCATAAAATATTGTTTCTCCATTTTACTACTGCAGTTTTCGCATTTCACACTAATCTCTCTATACTGCTTCAATGAAAGCAAAATGATAACACAGAATCCAAAGCGACCTATTCGCCAGCTAATGTTTCAATTACACGATCACACACGAGTAGGTATTCCACTTTATCACAGTGTATAACTAATTATACTGAATGAAGGTGATCACTATACATTGATCTGCACAGAAAAGGCTGTCCTGATAGTGCATCGAAAACAGTGTGATAACAGGATGAAGGCTAAGGAACAAACAACACAAATGCAGTAACATATACCAACTGGCCCTTTAAGACACCCTTCTTTCCTAATATGCCAAAATGGTCAGGGTACCTTGGATATATTATGAAACAATAAACTCAGCTCAAGGCATGAAATGCATTTTAAGCATTATCTAATGGGAAACGTACAAAGAAGAATGAATGATCAAATTAAGAATGCTGCAACGTTTCTTGATGGAAAATAATAGCGAAACTTGAAGCGAACTTAAATGGTTGTTGCTCAGTTAGAGGCACTGAGAAAAAATTAATTAAGTTTGTCCATATTAATTTCAAGATATTGTTGATGTGAAAGAACAACACCGACATATGCACAAAGGTTTCTGAGGGTGAAATGCATAATGAAGCAACACCAGATGTGCGTTGTAAACTTACTTTAAAATCATTATTTACACATTGCAGTGTAAAACTAAAGTGCAACTATGAAGCATTGGAGCAACTTATATACAAAACTCTTTCTCTCACCTCATACAGATGTGTAAAGATGTGCATTATTACATACCTAGCCGGAAACAGGGCATTGTAAGATGGGTAGAAGTTCTTTACACTGATAATTGAAACATTTATATTACAATGGCATCCATTACGTAATAGATTGAGTGCAAATGGATGGGACACAAGAAGACAAGACAATACACGAGCGCTCGTGTAGTCGTCTTGTCTTCTTGTGTCCCGTCCATTTGCGCTCAATCTATTACAGAATGAACCAACACGCCCAACAGAGCATTTTATTAGGTTACATTCATTACATTCTTCCCAATTTCAACCGACTAACAATGGAGAAAGTAAATAGCCAATTTCAGTCGTTTCAATATAATAATCAAAATCACATCATCAAAATGACATATTCATAGCTTATTAGGCTGCAACATAAGCATAAAATAGTGAATCATTTCTCAGAATAGGATGGCGCAATTCATTTCTGGCACTATCCAAATTATGGAACTTCTTGGTTTCTCTGTAGAACCGGTGGGACACATCTGCAACAGCACACAGACCGCTGTGAAGGTCAGCACAAACACGGTACACTCAAACATACTTTTACCCTTGGCATCAACTAGGTTTGATCTTTAGAAGTTCCTTAATCAATTATATTTTTCAGTACTGTAATTCAGCGACTACTCCTTTAATAACTAATCTGATGTAACTATTTATATTTTTTGAGAAAACAAGCTCTGTACAGGGGGCAATACAAGTTTGCACACTTGAATTTGGGAGGAAGTATGGAAGTGAACATCTGTGGCGGTTCGATGCAGCAGCATATAGGATATGAATGCCTACTGAACCAAATCAATGCGTCGAGTATGTTTCCTCATTTTGGCACACCATATGTCGTAATCCTGTAATAATAATTGCTTCTGTAGCTAAATAATGATTGGTGCATAAAGTATAGATGCCAGGAAATTGAACATGTAAACAGCTTCTTTTACATATTGCAGGAAGTTTAGGAAGCGTCTTTCTTGCTGCACTTCGAACGGAACACACATGCGAGACTTCATTTTCGTACAATGCTGTCCTTCATTCCCATGGGCGCATTGAACGAGTTTTCAGTGTGGTTGCTTGGGTTTACACAGTGAAACAAGGAATGATCAACACCAATTTTAAAAACAATTATCAGTGATGATAAACCGCATGTGCATGGCGGCATAGGATTGAGTGAGAAATGGGCTAGCTCATTCAATGTGCTGGAATGTAAAGGATGGTTGATAAATAATGCCAAAGGCAATACACTACATTTTACTGATTCTTATATTAGTACTCTCTTTAGACAACAATTTATAAATACAGTCAGTTTCATCTTGAAAAAAGCAAATTTATATAGTCATTTATTTTTTGAGATGTGGACAATTATGGTATAAGCAAATATATCCATGATATGGATGCACCTCTATGCATGCCAATATTTTATGTTAGAATGCGTTTGATACAGAAAATAAATTGTTATTAACTTCCCAGTGTATTACTATATCTCGAGGAAAATATTCGACCTTCCACCTTTCCCATAGTAATGTCAAGTTTCAAAATTAGTTTTCATGCTGTTCAAAGACAATTTTCGTTGATAACTTCAAAACCGTAGTGCGCTATCTAGTTGGGCGGCTCAGTACATCTGCATTTTTACACATAGCACAAAGAAAATCACATAGACACTTGAAGAGAAACGACGAAGCAAGAGCACTTAACACGGTGCTCGCGTTCTGTAGTTTTTTCTTTATTGTTCATGTTATTTCCTTCGCGCTGTGCGTAAAGATGAACGTCCAAACCAGCATACACCACATTAATTACATCGCATGTACACATTCTACAACCATATACATTTCCTTAGATTTTCGTCTTTTTCTTCCCTGCCCATTGTGCTAGGGAATAGCCTGTAGGCAACGACATATATGCGGCAAAATACTCTCTACTACAGTAAAGGGCATTTCTCATACCAATACACAGGCCCGTAGCCAGGGATTTTTTTTGGGAGGGGTGGGGGGGTAGTGGGGGAGCACTTGCTGAAGGCCTTGACTATTTGAGAAAAACAACTATTTTTATTATTTATTTGCGGTAAAACACCCCCTCCTTCAAAATTTCGGGAAGGACGGGGGGGGGGGTGCAGCACTTATGAAAATTCTCTGAGGGAGGGACAGCGATGGCTGTGTGCCGAGATGACATCTTTTTCTTAGGTTGTAACAGAGTATTAAACTCATTTTTCTCAGGTTGTAACAGAATAAGTGGACACTTCTCGCTTGAACTTTGAGTTTTATAGTTTCGGACCAGAATGGACGGAAAGTGGGAAAAGGTTTTGGACCACCAGCTCATTGCAGTACTTAATGTACCTTCCTTCTGTTGCACAGAAGCAGTGCAGGAATACAATGCAGTGCAGAAAAAACACAATTCAATATTTGAAGGCATAAAACATATGACATAAAATGTGAGCAAAAGAATATGAAACACAGTGGAAAATACTAAAAAGTAAAAAGCATTTACAATGGTAAGGGCAGCATCACAGTTCCTGCTGGTGAAAAATACAGCATGCATAACACAAAGAATTCTTAGTAGCACAATTCACACACTTGCCACTAACACTTCTATATTGCTTCATTGAAAGCATATTACAACAGAATACTAAAAGTGACTTATTGACTAGATAATGTTTTGAGTTACTTTTATGACCACATACGAGCAGCATTCCACTTTAACACTATGTGTAATGTAACTTTTATCATGAATGAATACAATGTCTGCACATGGAAGTCACAATTGGAAGGCCACATAGAAATGCCTAAATGATCAATATACTTCAAGGGGGGACATCTACAGCTATTCTTTTACATGCAAAGCGTAACATGAGTCCTATAAGATCAGTATTTCATTCACAGTTTAGATCTATGCAATGAGTACAAGCTGAATCTAAAATGTTTTTGGGTCACTTATTTAGCTTGTCTGAGAGATATCGCATGATCTAGAACAGCTATAACTGCAATTATATTTTTAACATGGAGCCAAACAGCGTATTCAATGCGCTGAGAGCAGAACTGTCATTTTCTGGCCAAGTATCGTTAAAACAATTTAGTTTTGTTCTCTTTATGGTAATCATGGTACAAACACTTAATTTTGATAAACTGCCAAATGACTAGTTAAGATTAGATCTGAAAACTGTTTGCAGCATTGCACTTATTGCATATTATAGTAGGTATCCAGCTATCTGATAATGTTCGCATTCTGCCGCAGCAGTCCGTGGTCGGTCACTGCTGGACAAGTTCATTGGCGGTTGATTTACATGCGTTTTCTCGCTACATTATACGTCATCTGTAAAAGAGTAAGTGAACACGTCTCGCTTGAGCTTTGAGTCCTTTAGTTTTGGACCAGAATGGACGGAAAGTGGGAAAAGGTTTTGGACCAGAAAGGGTTAAGCGTCGCAGTATTTTTGTCACGAGTACACCAAATGCACCAAATGATATATACAGGCAACAAGGAATGTGATATTAATGAACCTGGGATAATATGAAAGGTTTAACAAAAAGGATCTTGTTTTCCAAGTAAAAATGGAGCGATGTTTGACCATGGAAAAGAATACATTCATATTGAGGTCCATATAGGAAATGATTGTTCCTAGATTAAGGCCACAGTAAGAAAAATAAAAAATAAATGCAGTTAGTTCAATGTTAGTTTTCATATCCTGTTGACTTAAAGCATAACAGAAGAATAGAAACACAAAGGATGACAGGGCTGAATGCACAAAAAAGTAACACGATGATTGCTGCTTTAAACCTATTTCAAAAACATTTCAAGATCCTACAGGGTGAAAGCAAATGACACTACCAATTGCTGCAGTAACTTGCGTGCAATTTTTTTAGGTCAGTTATCGTGCAAGCTAAACTTGCATGAGCACGTGCTCTGTTGAACAGACTTGTGAAGTCAAGAGTGTGCATTACCTAATACATAGGCTGAACGAATGCTTTGCAACTACAAGCACAATTTGTTTTACCCTGATTGAAACTTAAACACTGCAGTGAGGTGAACCTTATTCTTCACAATATCAATGGACTGACAGATTTTAAGAACAAATATCTGATTTCCAGTGTTTCTGGATGACGAATCAGAGGGAGTAGCCATTGATTCAGTGGATTTAAGATGTGATGAGTGAGAACTGTCGGAGCTTTTTAATAGAATCTAAATCATAATAAGTAAGTTACCTGATCTTCTAGAAAAACGAGAATCAAACAAGAATACATTGCTGAGGCCAACCTTAAGAGTGAGGACAAGGATCCATTGTTGTTGCTGTCCACATTAATTTCTTTCAACTACAACATCCCCGACTCTTCTTATTTAAAAAAAATGCGTAAAAATGATGCAAACTTGCAATGTAGTTATAGTGGGTGACCACAACACTAGCCAGCCTAAGGCAAAGCTTCATATTACCTCTCCATTATGCTCATTGGATGGCATTTGTTGCCAAGACCAGGCTTTCATTACCTTTATTTTTCCAGAGTATAAACTTATTCCAACCTCAGCACATTCAAGTATATACATAGGCATGATTATTACAAGCCTCCAAACAGCAGCCAATAGACCATATGCTTGTATATAAGATATCATCAAAGATATGTCGAAACAGGACAACACTGCAATGACAAGAGGAAAATTCAGAAAAGAGGTTACACCATAGCGGGCCACAAGGATGCTCCCCACTGTGGTGCTTTACCGCCCACCACTGTAACTGAAATGACGTGAAAGGCAAATATTAAGTTAACGTGCACTCTTGGAATATTTGAGAAACCTTGAGTGCATCATCCATGGAATTTGTTTCTGTATGCAGAGGGATTAAGACGACATGATTGTTGTCTTTCATCAAATATTTATTGCCCTGTAATAAACATCACTTGCAAGACTGTGTTGGCTGTTGTTCTCTCCTTTGCTCTCCTATGTCTGAATTTGTGCTATTGGAGCTGCGAACATACACAAACTTGGAAGCTTAGGTGGGTTGGTACAGCGTAGTTGTAATTTAAAACAAAACAAAAAACAAACCATCAGTAGCAGGATGACACAGACAACAAAGGCACTGTGTTTGTTTTTCACTGGCCTCTCATCTTTTGACCTGTTTTCTATTCCAACCAATAGAAACTTTTTCTATTAACGTCATAATGTATGAAAGCTCGTTTCACAGAAATTCTGGTGTGTGCATTGGTGCCCTTATTTGTAAACAAAACATCGGCATTCTCAGTGCATGAAACATTGCCATCAATGCAAGTAAAAAGTCACACGGTCCCTCATGAAATTGCCCAAGACTACACAAAGGCAAAAGCCATATACTTCTTATTCTTTCTCTTCTCAGTCTACTGTTTTACACAAGTGTCTTGTACACAAACGTTGAATTGTTGTCCAAAGCAAGTGTATCACTAAACTAAGTGTATGATCTTTTCTTGTACCTAAAAGACGACTAACCTTAGCTCAGGCACTCTGTGCATGCACATAGATGATGATGAAATAAACTTTTAATTTGCCAAAACAGTGTCCCCGAGCTCTTAAGCTTGGATCTGCGACGTTCCCGACACACTGGCACACCTCAGACTCGAATGCCCGTGGCGCCCCCAAGATGCCGATAACAAGCCCGCAACGACCGCACGCAACAACATCCTCGCTGAGACGTGGGAGGCCAAGATCTCCGCACAGGACCTAGACGACCAACGAGGACTCGTCGCCAGGGCCCGGGAGGCGATCGCGGCCAGAGGATTCCTGGACTAAGGGACCCTCCCACCTAGAGTGCACATAGAGTTTCAAAATATGTTTATTCGCATAATGGCAAAGCTGGGGGGTTTCAGATTGCATTGATGTTGCAGCTTATCCACTGGTAACTGATAGCTGGAGCTTAAATAATATGGATTAATAGACAATACATATACATACAGGTGCAAAAATACAATTAAGAAAAGTCATGTCACATCAATATCAAATAGACATAGCAGCCAAGCAAATGATGGTGCCTACAGACAGAGCATATCTGATGCACTAGATGGTTCAGAGGATGGTGCGCTACACGCCAGGCTCTCCGGTGTTGGCGATGTGCCACCTGAAGACTGTAGGTCTCTGCAGGCCGAGTGCACGGACTTAACTGTTGTGTCCGACAATGAGGAGTCGTTTCACGAGTTTGACAGTGACAGGGGGGAATAAAAACAGCAAATAAATGAGGCACTTCATTAGAAACATGGATGCACCTTTTTTCTTTTTAACGGCTCTCCCTCTGCCATTTTGAATTTCGGTCCTGGACCGAAAAGTGCACCCCCCCCTCCGAAATTTGGTTGGATTATCCTTCACCGTAGGGGGGGGGGGCACTTGCTCGGCATTTTACGGTATTTTATTTTTTTAAGCAATTGGAAATGTTCTACACATAACTAAAAAAACTGAAGCTGAACAAGAGAATGAGAATGGATTGAGGAGCCAGTTTATTTATTAGACACACGATAATGAAACAATTAACAAATCAATAATGAAGCCAGGGAAAGCAGAGAGAGCACTTAATTGTAGGTTTTAATTGAACTATAGTTATTATGACATGAAGTCAAGCAAACTAAGATGAACAAAAAGTGAGAGCTGGCTGCTGCAGTAGCTCGATAAGGAAGATAACGGGAGAGGATGCTTCAGCAATTCATCACCCCCTTGCTCCCAGATGCTGCCAAAAAAAAAGTTTTACTTTATGGTCCCTCTCTGTCACGTGGCACACCCGATTCAAAACTTTGTAACTAATCAACCACTGGCACCAGCAAACGTTTAGCAGTATAGCCTTGGTCTTATTTTTAGCAGTGAAACTGTTACATTGAAGAAGCAAATAAACGTGCTCCTTTACATAGGGTTAAAAAATATAGTCCACATTTGAGGCAAGTCAAACCTACATTATCATGGCATAGCTGCAAAAAGCACTTGAAAAATTTTCACTAGCAATGACGAATTTCTCTGTAAACTCACTTGCTGAAGCATCCAAAAGCCATTTCAAGCACTTTAGATGTTATCTTTTTTCCAATAAAGCGTGATTAATAAATTAATTTTCCTGTTGCCCCCTCAAGTTGACACTGTACACACATAACCCTCAGGGCTGCTTCTTTGCAAGACAACTGCACATGTGGGTCTTGAGGCTGTCTTTCCGTGAAAAGGCTGCATTGCAGTGGGCGCAGGAAAAGGGACGCCCTCCTGTGTGGATACGCATATGGCCAGTGAGGGTCGCTTTCTGCGCAAATGACGCCTTGCAGTGGTCACAGGAAAAGGGGCGCTCTCCTGTGTGGGTGCGCATGTGATCCACGAGGGTCTTTTTCAGCGAGAACGATGCACTGCAGCGGTCACAGGAAAATGGGCGCTCTCCTGTGTGGGTGCGCATGTGGGAATTGAGATACCTTTTTAGAGGAAAAGATGCACTGCAGCGGTCACAGGAAAAGGGGCGCTCTCCTGTGTGGATAGGCATATGCCTAAAGAGGTTCGTTTTCCGCGCAAATGACACCTTGCAGTGGTCACAGGAAAAGGGGCGCTCTCCTGTGTGGGTGCGCATGTGATCCACGAGGGTCTTTTTCTGTGAGAACGATGCACTGCAGCGGTCACAGGAAAAGGGACGCTCTCCTGTGTGGGTGCGAATGTGCGTTGTGAGAGTAACGTTCTGAGAGAATGCAGCTGGACACAGGTGGCACTGGAAGGGACGCTTGCCCGTGTGTTTGCGAAGGTGTCTTTGCATGCTACTCTTGACCTTGGTGACATAGGTGCACTGACGGCAGGAATGTAGTCCACCTTGTGTAGACACGAGTGAATAGTACTGCTCATGGGATGCCAAAGACAAGGAACCTGCAAAGCCACAGGTAGAAAAGAAAGGCAATGAAAACCATGTGACATAGATTGTCTGCAAATAAACTACAGCACCAGGCAAAAAAGAGAGGTTACTGCACTCGTAAATGAAGCACACGATCACCTTCGCCTATGCAAGCTACATGTTACTGCAGCAGTAACTGTGATATGAAAACACGTTTACAAATTCCATCTCTCTGTAAGTAAATACTCCGTCTAATACATGCAGAAACCTCCAGTAAATGCACAGGGATGCGATTTAGATGTAATTCTGATACTATACTTAAACGGCCAAATTTCTTTGTAATATGCTAATAGATTAGCCACCAGCTCGGTGAAGTACTTATTGTACTTTCTTTTTTTCTCATAAAAGTATCCATAAAATGCTGTACCAGCAACCAAACAACTTCATAATACCAACACATGAAGCATAAGAAATAAAATAAGAGCGAACAAAGTTAAAATGAAACAAACTGCAAAACATGAAAAAAAGGAATACAAAATATTTACAAGAGATATAAGAATATCAGTTTTTGGTGGTCAGAAATACAGGCACATTTATGTGGACTGCACAAAAAATTGATTCTCTATGTGTACTAGCACAGTTTACACATTTCCCATTAATATCTCTATCCTGCTTCAATGATAGCATAGTGATATCATAGAATACAGTGTAACTAATTCACCATGTAATGTTTCAGACACTTACATGACCACACACACAAGTACATATCCTGCTTTATCACAATGTATAAATAATTACAGCAAAATCTCCTTAGTTTGGATTTCACGGGAGAGGAAAAAATGTCCGAATTGACCAAATGCCAAACTATTGAAAGTATGAACAAAAATTTAAACAAATGTCTGTTACATGAATACATTTTTATTTTCTTGATGAACTCATAAATCCTATACTTATTCTGCATAAGAGAATTAAAAATGTCGCAATTTTTGTCATCCTGAGACTTCGTTCACCATGCACCTACACCGCAAGACTCCCGTCAACGAGAAATGTGCTCTGCAACGCACCTTTACCTACCACCACCACCTGCCTCACGTGCACGTGTTTCCTTGCAGGTAAAATGGCTGGCAACCGATTGTTAATCCAGTGCGATGTAGCAAGCGAGTTTTATGCCAGCATGCCAAACGCGACTGAAAGCTCTTCATCTTCAACAACTTGCGCTATGTTTGCCATCTGTGACATTCTGCGCACATTGCATCAAGTTAAAATGAAGCTGCTGTGTGCTGGGTCCACATGTGGACAAAACCGTAATCACTAATTGGTGAAGATGGCGATGCGGACAGCGCAGCCTCATTTCAATTGTCTGTGAATATTGTTTTCATTTCTTTTGCGTAGGAAATTTGTAGCGCATCGTGCTCAATGCGCTCCAATGGCCGTCCGAATTAACCAGGTTGAGGCCAAATAGGACCAAATTAATGAGAGCTTGATGCCATTAAGCAATTCATATTCTGGCAGGGACCAGAAACCACATCCAAGTAATCCAATTTTCCAAATTAATCAGGGTTGAATTAACATATGCCTTTACTGTATACTGAATGAAAACGATCACTATACATTGACCCTCACTTATGAGGCCATATTGATGTGCCAGAACAGTCAAGGTACCTAGGATATATTATAAAACTATGAACTCAACTCAATGCACTATTAACATTTTAGGCATCACCTAAGAGGAAAGGTAAAGAGAAAAATGAATGATCGAATTAAGAATTGTGCAATGTTTGATGATAGAGGAGGACAGAGAAGAATTTAAGTGAACTTAAATGGTTGTTGCTCAGTCAGTGGCACCACAAAAAAAATTAATGAAGTTTGTTTGCCCACATTATTTGAAGATTTTGGTGATTTGAAAGCACAACACAGACACATACACAATAGCTTTAGAGGGCAAAATGCATAATAAAGTAACATCAGACTGCATTTGTACACTTATACTACGACTAATACTTATATCTTGCAGTGAAATACCAAAGTTCCACTACGAAGCATTGCGGTTACTTATATACAAAACTGTTTTTCTCAGCACATACAGATGTGTAGATATTCATTAATAAATAGTTAACTGAACCAGTGCTTTGCAAGACAGGCAATATTTCTTTAAACTAAAGATTGAAATATCTACATTGTAACGAAATCTATTTTTTCCTAATCTCAATTGACTAACAGTGCAGAAATTGAATAGTCAATTTCACTCGTTTCAATACTACCAATCATCAGCAGCAGTCCACAGCAGTCCACAGGCGGTGATGTGACGATGTCCACAGACATCGTCACATCACCGCCACAATCACATGTTCATCACGTATCAAGCTGCAACGCAAGCGTAAACTGGTAAATGATTTTTAAGAAGAGGCTGGTACAATGCATTCCTGGCAATATCCAAAGCATGCAAGTTCTTCGTTTCTGCACAGAAGAAATGGACACATCTGCAACAGCCCAGAGACCACTGTTAAAGCCTGCACAAAAAACACAGTACACTCAAACATACTTTTACCCTTGGCATCAACTAGGCTTGATCATTAGAAATTCCTTTATATTTTTTAGCACTGTACTTGAGGGACTAGTTTTTCAATAAGTAATTTGATGTAACTACTTATTATTTTTTTTTAAAGATAAGCTCTATACATAGGGCAATACAAATTTGAGAACTTGGACGGAAATGTAGAACTGAACATCTCTGGCAGTGCAATGCAGCAGCATATAGGCTAGGAATGTCCAGTGAACCAAACCAATGTGCTGAGCACCTGTTTCATCATTTCAGCACACCAAATGTGGGTACACTATAATAAATGGAGCTGATGTGTCTAAATAAAGATGGGTGTGTTAACCGTAGATGTCTGGATATCAAATGTGTAGACGTGTCTTTTATGTTTTGCAGAACATTTAGGAGGTGTAGTGGTTGATGGTTGTGGAGATATCATGAGCAGTGATGATGCAGTACACAAGTAGAAAGAAGGCTGGCGCATAAGATCACAGTAAATCAAGGGCTACAAACGTACCTATTCGCTTCACGTCAAGTGGCCCTTACAATGGTAGAGACTGACTACCCACGGATACCACCAAAATACAAGCTAGTATGGAGTTTGTTGATTTCAACAACCTCTGCCATTGCCTCTGCCACCAACAGAATGTGCCGAACGAGCACTTTCAGATGGTGTGGCACACTAATCTCATGAGGGCTGCTGCTTTGTGCAGCTACTGCTGCACAAGCATCTGCTTCGTCACTGCAGTCGATATCGACGTGACCCGGCACCATAGGTCAGCAAACTCACTCACGAGTAGACTTATTCAGACCGAATCGCGAGTCCGGGTTAGTAATACTTTGGCGAGTGTGAGTCTGAGTGAGTCCGGCTGAGAAAAATTTTAGTGAGTCTGAGTGAGTCCAGGTGAGGAAAATTTCGGTGAGTCTAGTCCTGAGTGAGCATTAAGCGCAAAATATATTTCTTGAGCGGGTCTGCACGAGCTCCGCAACGTTTTACCACCTGTAGTTCTATCTACAGAAGTTCATCATTACTATAAAACTTACTTGGGATCGCGTTTATACTCCCATCGACTCGCACATGCTTCAAAGCACTAGTGTTCATACTCCAGCTCAATGTTTATTGATCAGAGGCATGAGTTACATAGGAGTGCAGGTGCGGTATCGTGATATCTAACAATCTAAGCAAGTCAAGGCAAGCTAAATAAGAAGGAAAACAGTATCTAATGACTAGTATTCTAAATGGAAAAAGCGTACATATATAATTTTTGCACATTGATTGCTTTGAATAAATTGGGCGATAGTGTGGAAAGCACAATATCAGCCAGATACCCAGATGTTTCGCTCACAAAAAGAAAGCTAATGTGTAAATATGTAAGGAGGCTACATTATGTGTCGTCCGTTCCTTGGAAATCACAACTAAAATAATTACCTTTCACTAAGGCAGTTTAAGAGCAACTGTGATGAGAGATAGTAAGAACCAAGGACAAAAAAAAAGTCGCAGTTTCGCCGAAACGGCGAAGCAATGAATGCGATAGCAGCAAATTAGAATGTAACACGAAGAACGGCAAGCAGCTCGATAGTGAACTAACGGTCACAGCTCGACACTTGCAGCACACTTCTCAAACAGAAGGAAGGACCCTCGAAAAGAATGCACAGGTACACACAGGACGAGCTTAAACTCACTGTTACGTTTGTTACTTCGTGTTTGAGCAGCGCGCTGCAATCCAACGCTCTTAGGCTTCTTTTTCTTTAAAACTGCGGCACGTGGACTGACACCCCCCCCGCGTCTCCTGCCGCACGGTGGCGTTAGACGCATCGTTTACTCAGCGTTCCATATCATCAATGGGTACAGAAATCGGCCACTTTTTAGTGTGCGTCTGAAGGAAAATGTAGGAGCGTTGCTTTAAAGCGCGCCCTTCGGGCAATCTCGCAGGTGATACTACACATACTGAAGCACCTTCGAGCTCTGCATGCTGTTTGCGTTAGATGTTTATATAAATAGCTCGCCGTTGTTATGCTAAACAGCTGGTGGCATGTGGCCGAGTTGTTTAAAGGGACACTAACAAGAAACAATGAATCATTTTAGATCGGATAAATTCTGCTCCAAGAACCATAATGTCATTAATTTTGCCATCATAGGTTTATTTATAAGGGAGAAAATCAGGTTTAAAGATTTATACTTAAATTTCGTGCCGAAATCTCCCCGCGTGACGTCACGGATTTCAAAGCGTATTTATAGTATTTTGGCGCCATTGGCTCAACAAAATTAAGCCAAACTTAGTATGTTAAGTCTAAGGCCCCCTCAGAGGACTATGTGCTTCATTTTTACCGAATCAGGAATTACGTAGTCCCTAGTAGGCGCCGTCAAAACATGTGACGTCACGGCGAATGGTGCGGAAACTTCTAGGTGGCGTTGCCACCCACATTTTGTTTTAGCAAGTTTTCTCGCTTACTAAGAGTCTTCTCGTAGCAAGCTGTGGTGTTCTGGGTATCGTGAAAGAGTACTTTACAAATATGAGAAAAATCGTTTTCCTCTTTAGTGTCCCTTTAAAGCACTGCGCTGCGAAGCGAGGGGTCGAAGGTTCGAATCACGGTGGCGACCCTTCGAAATTTTTCTTCCAATTTAGTTTCTTTGTGGCTTTTATTTATATATACATACATACACATATCCAGGACATGACTGGCGACGGCAAGCGACAAAAACCAGCCGAGAGTGTCCATATAATTGCTATCGCAATAAAAGTATAGTTCAACAGAAGCTCATTACGTCAATGTTGAGCTAGAAGAGTATGCAGGGCACGTTCTAGTTAACATTCCAATCCTGGAAACAACTAATATGCATTGCAAACACAAACAAGGTGCACTGAAAGATTAGCCCATAGCAAAGTAATACTGATGAGTGATGAAGCAAATGTGCAGAATATGTGTGGGAGTGAAAAAAACAATAGGGAAATAAATAAATAAACGAATATGGAATACAGAAAGTCCTTGATGTGCCGGCTAAGTTCCGTATGGCTTCAGCCACAGCAAACAACAAACATGCCCATGTTCCCTAGCTGAGTAGATTTACTTGAATCCTGGCAGAAGTACACTGATTTAGAGATGTCCTTATACATGAGAGAAATTTCATGGTAATGCAGTTCAAAGAGAAAATTTTGGACGCTCCCTTAAACTCCCCACTGATATGCTCTTTATTAAAGTACACAATTTAAGCGATACAATGCTGCAAACACTGAAGGTGGAGACCATGACTGCGAACATGGCTGTGACTGGGGCTACTGTTTGTATGTATGTACATAGTGGTAGGAATGTCTGTTGCATCATGCTTATATCAAGGCAGGATGTGCCACGCAGGTTGTAGAAACTCTGGATATAGATTTGGCTCTGGTGCCGACTGCAGCTTTCATTGAAATTGAGCAGGTAGAGAGTGGAGGGCTAGTGGGAATCTGCTTGCAATGTTTGAAGCTGCTGAACTGTTGGAGGGCGATGTGGGAAGAGGCAAACGCATTGGCTGCACCTGCGTGAAAAAGTCCGGTCAGGAGTTTTTATGCATGCCTAACACTGTTGCACTAGAATTAAATAAATGAAAGTGCCCAAAAAGGCACAGGTAACTCACACGAAAAGCTGCCCGACCTTTTATTTCTTCGTGTAAAAATAGCTGTAATTCCAAAACATTTGTTCCTGGACACCACACACAAGAATTGTCTTTTAAACTTCAAAAAAAAAAGAAAAAGAAAATTAGATTTTGCCATTAATTATGCATTTCATCTTGGAGCCTTCTTACTCCTACACTCGTACCGCACTGTGTTCAGATAGAGATAACCGAAAGGACCACACAAATGAAACTACACTTCTTGGTTAACACATCACGCGATGATTTTCGATGCAATTTAAACTGGCAAATATTCCTTAAACAGCAATTTGGGCAGGAAGGCTGGTCAAGCCTTGAGCCATAATTGGAAAGAAATACAGTTCTATCTGGATTTGTTCGAGTTACACACGTTCTGAATAGATATGGCTAGATGACTGCGAAGCTTGTGTGACAAATGGAATGCCTGTGGGCAAGTAGCATAAAAGTTCATCAAAGAGACAAAACTGTGCAATATTTTAGGAGGATAGCGACAAGGAATGTCAAGCTGGCATATGGCATCTGCTGAGTCATTCCGGATGATAAATCTGCTAGCGTTGTTCTATATTAATTCCAGCACATTAATAAAAGCAGCTTAATAAGGGTGCACGAATACTTCATGCTATACAAAGAGCAAGTAGTTGTAAGATGTCACTTTGTTCTGTTATTGCCATAGTCACTGTTCATATTTTACAGCAGTTTTCTTCTTGTTTCTCAATCGGCCGCTTCTCAGTTGCCAAGATCTATCGTTTATGAAATCGGAGGCATCAAATGGTGCAAACAAGCTTATCGTTGTCGAAGAGACAACATGGAAGCCAAATATATTTCATTTTGATAAGCGATTGAAGATGTTCTACATATAATTAAGAAACTGAAAGGGGAGTAAAGGGGAAAGGACTGAGGACCCCATTTATTAGGCACACTATAATGAGGCCAAGCAATAATTAAGTCATAGAAAATTAAGGGAACATTAATTGTAGTTCTTCATAAATATGCAGCAATTATGACATCAAGGCAAATAAATTAAGCTGGACAAAAAACAAGAGCTGCCGTTGTAGCTTGTTATGGAAGACATCAGAAGCAGTCACTTCATGACCCCCTTGCCCCAGCCACTGCCAAGAAAGCTGTATGGCTACTCTCTGCCATGTGGCCCACACCATTCAAAAATGAGTTCACCAAAAAAGCTCCAATAATCTGACCACTGGGACTTGGAAAAGATTCTTACTATAGTATAAATCTTCCTTTGCAGAAGGAGTGAAACTATTCTGCTGAAGCAGGGAATGAAGATGCTTCCTTATAGCAAGGTTAAACATAGTGAATCTCCTATATACACCGTCACAATACAATACTCCTTTGTAACATTGAGAATTTCATTACACTGTAGCTCACTTTTGAAGCTATTATTAAATGTACACCAAACCACTCTTTCGTTGATAAGCTTGCAGGAAAGACAAAAATCTCGCACACGCTAAAAATGTTTCACAACAATTGCACAACTGTCACCAATTGCCCAGCAAATTAAATATGTAATGTGCGAGCACAACAAGGCTCGAATGAGGAATGAATTTCCAGCCAATCCATTTTGAAGGCGAGTAGACTCATGATCAGGGCATATCTACAAAATCACCCAAGCGCACTTAAATTTTTATTTGTAATGAACGATTTCTTTCCACGCATATAACGTAAGAAACTCAAATCCTGAGGCACTTAAAATATTTTATGAATTTTACATGTTACTTTATAAATATTTGATTAATCATTCGACTCTCTTTTTGCCCTTGTAACAATGAATGCCCCTGACCTTTAGGGTTTTTTCGTCAAATGACAACAGAAAATGCAGTCTTTGAGCTAGCCTTGCCTCGAAAAGGATACATTGCAGTGGACACAAAAAAAAGGGACGCTCTCCTGCGTGGATGCGAATATGCCTCACAAGGCATATTCACTAAAAATGATGCATTGCAATGGTTACAGGCAAAGGGGCGCTCTCTTGTGTGGGTGTGCATGTGGCTAATAAGGTTCACTTTCACTGAAAAAGATGCACTGCAGTGGTCACAGGAAAAGGGACACTCTCCTGTGTGAGTGAACATGTGGTCCACGAGGCTACTTTTGACCAAAAAAGATGCACTGCAGCGGTGACAGGAAAAGGGCCGATTTCCTGTGTGGGTGCGAATGTGCCCTTTAAGATGAGCGTTCTGAGAGAATGCAGCTGGACACAGGTGGCACTGGGACGCTTGCCCGTGTGTTTGCATAGGTGTCTTTTCATGTTTCTTCTGTCCTTGGACACATAGGTGCATTGACGACAGGAATGCAGTCCGCCTTGTACAGATACGAGTGAATGGTGCTGCTGGAATGCCGAAGACAAGGAACCTGCAAAGACACAGGTAGAAAAGAAAGGCAATGAAAACCATCTGACGTAGATTGTCTGCAAATAAACTACAGCACCAGGCAAAGAAGAGAGGTTACTGCACTTGTAAATGAAGTACACGATCACCTTCGCCTATGCAAGCTACATATTACTGCAGCAGTAACTGTGATATGACAACACGTTTACAAAAGTTTTCACTTTCTGTAAGTAAATACTGCGTCTAATACATGCAGAAACCTCCAGTAAATGCAGAGGGACGCAATTTAGATGTAATTCTGATACTATACTTAAACGGCCAAATTTCTTCGTAATATGCTAATAGATTAGCCACCAGCTCGGTGAAGTATTTATTGTACTTTCTTTTTTTCTCATAAAAGTATCCATAAAATGCTGTACCGGCAACCAAACAACTTCATAATACCAACACATGAAGCATAAGAAATAAAATAAGAGCGAACAAAGTTAAAATGAAACAAACTGCAAAGCATGAAATAAAAGGAAAACAAAATATTTGCAAGGGATAGAACGATATCACAGTTTTTGGTGGTCAGAAATACAAGCACATTTATGTGGACTGCACAAAAAATTGATTCTCTATGTGTACTAGCACAGTTTACACATTTCCCATTAATATCTCTATCCTGCTTCAGTGAAAGCATAGTGATATCATCGAATACAGTGTAATTAATTCACCATAAAATGTTTCAGACACTTACACAACCACATACAAAAGTACATATCCTACTTTATCACAATGTGTAACTAATTACAGTAAAAGCTCATCAGTTTGGATTTCACAGGACTGGAAAAAATGTCCAAATTAACCAAATGCCAAATATCAAAAGTATAAAGAAAACAAACAAATGTGCGTTACATCAATACACTTTTATTATCTTGATGAGTTCGTAAATTATGAACTTATTTTGCAAAAGAGAAGTGAAAAAGCCGTTCATTCTAAAAAGACAGGGCATGCAAACACGAACACAAGAAAGAAGTAAGGACACCACAAACGCGGACTAACAACTGGAGAAACGCACAACGGCGGGAAAGAACGAAGGCACGAAAACTTATCTGCGCATGCCCATGCAACAGGTGAACCTATCAATCCGGCACGCGTGGGGGTCTATGTGGAAGAGAACTGTTAAGGCATTTGATTTCATCTTTATCCAAGTTAATCGACAGTTGGCTCACGCATGCGCTACCACTATTCTCGATATGCCGTGCTTCAATCATCAGGCGTATTTCTTCATTTCTATGCTGGTACAACACTGCGCATTCATTGAATTTTGGCGTGCACTTACAATCTCGACAATGTAAAGACAGATCAGAAGGTGAGCCTCCTGTTGGCGATCTCTTATGTTCCAACAATCTCTGGTTAATGCATCGGCCCGTCTGTCCTACATAGAAGCAGCCACAGCTGAAAGGGACCTTGTACACCACATTTGTACGGCAATCAGTGAATTTGTTGGCGTGTTTTACGAAACAAATATCTGTCCGCTTCTTGTCTTTTACACACTAATTCTTCCTCTGCACAGTGGCACAAATCTTACCTAGCTTATTGGCAGCCGTGAAAACAACATTAACACCATATCTACTTCCTACTTTCTTTAGCCCATGAGATACACAAGCTAAATAACCACTAAAATGAACCGCTAAAGAAACTGTAAAGAAACCACTAAAAAGAACCACTAAAACGTGATTTTATTTCGAAATAAGCACTTCCTTGGCACAAAAGTAGCACTACGAGGTTTCTGGACCGTTATTTCAACAATCAACGTCGACTTAATATTTGCCTTTAGTGTCCCTTTAAACCTGAACGCGCGAGCGTCAACCGCCAAGTCAATAAGCGCTGTATAATGGAGCACAGCGGCGAAATTAACGAGAATATGTGCATGCCCTCGATGAGCATTCCTGTGCATCTGTCTTTGATAGGCTGTTCCGAAAACCGGACACCGCCCTCGCTTCTTTTAATGACCATTACCATCATGCTCTTTTCTCTTCTGAACACTGCCATTAGTTATAAAAAAAAAAGGCCACATGGTTGCGCGAGAGATGGATTGGATGGGATGTGACATAACACCCGCTGATTATACTACGTGTGTATCAGCATTTTTTTCTTTTCCTGTGGTTCACGCAGCACATTCCTGAGGCAAAAAAAGATATCTGCCAGTGCAAACAAAAAACGAGACAAAAAAAAAAATCAAGGACAAAAAAAGCAGGTGGTGTTGTCTGTTTCATATAACAGCCTGGCAGACGAATCTGCACCGGACTGTTCACTGTGTGCAATCACGTATTCTAGTTGATTTTCCTGCTGCACTATGACATTGTGCGCTCATCGGCTTGGCTGTCAACGCTCACATATTCAGGTTAAAAAATGGGCGGCTATACATGCGTTCGTGTTGTCCTTTTCCTTCTGTTTTATATAGTTCGTTTCCCAATGGCCGCAGTCGTGCTAGGTAGTACAATGCCTGGAGAAATACACTCATATCCTGGAAGTTTTCTTCTAGGTTAAACTTCTCCAGAAGTGAAAAATTCTAGTATTTTCTTATTGCGATACTATGCACGCAAAAGACCATTCCGGGCAATAAAGTGTTTTTTTCATACAAAAGACACCTTGGTGTAATGAACTTTTTTAAAAGCACAAAAAAAAAAAAGACAGCGCTTGTTCTGAACCCTTGTGAAATCCCCCCCCCCCCCACTTTTTTTCTTTTCTTTTTTTTCTTGCATGGCACATATCGCCTGTTGAGCCATCTTCCATAGCTGATCACAACCTTGATGAAACTGCAACTATCACAATTTCGATGAAACCGAAAGCACGATGCTTCAGCCACTTTCGCGGGCACGGGGTTTGATGGCTGTTGCGTCTTGCAACTAAATTCGGGCGCTGCGGCACAGTATGGCGCTAATAAACGAGTTTGGTGCAACAGGGGTGGTTCGGCGCAAGATGGCACAGCTGTTCCACCCCTACCATTGTACATCTATGCAAATAATCTTAACTTTCTCCACTGCATGTAGAAAATGGCACGGTAGAGTTTTATCGTAACTTATCTAAAAATTGTTTCTCTCAGCTACACTTGGACGAACATTTTTATTGCTGAACAGACCTGCAAGGAGTATATTAAGAGTACACGTTTATATATTAAGAGTATATATTAAGTATTAAGGGAGACTATATTAATAAAACACATCACCGAATATATACAGCAAGCGCAAATTCTTTGTAAAGAGAGGCACAATTTCTTGATACTCATGATTAAACTTTATACACTGCAATTAAGCCCATTCTTTTCTCCCTAAATTCAGTCGGACAATAGGCAAAAGGCAAATATCGAATTCTGCTTGTTTCAAGACAACCAGTCCAAAGGAGCAGTCCATAAACATGGTTGTATTACTCAGGGCCGTACGCAGGAATTTTCTTGGGGGGGGGTTGTGTGTATAAAGGTACGTGCACACTGGCAGAAAGCATGCCGCCGCGGCGTCCCACCCGTCGGCACCTCCGTGCGGCAAGCAGCGGCACGCTGTCCACATTGCCGGCGTGAGACTCGTGAGACAAGAGTGGTCATGACGAAGAGCGCGCGCTCGCCTGTTTGCGATTTCTACTCGAGAGAAGGAGAGGGGTGGTGCGTGTGAGGAGAACTGTCTGGTTGCTATGACAACAGCCCGTGCGAGAAGGAAGGGGAGAAAAAGCAGGTGGTGATTGCTGGTTTGTTTGCGCAGCAGCTGGGGGCAGCGGTGAAAATAGGTCCCCGGACGATTGGGTCGGCGGGAGAAAAACTTTGATGCTCCGTGGGAGAAATAGAGAAAGGCGGCGTCAAGCGAGCGGGACAGTGCCGCGCCACCAGTGTGCTCGTACCTTAACGGCCAACTTTGGCAACTAGTGGTCGCTGTGAAGGCGTGAAACTATTTTAGTGCCACCCGAAAAGTTAAAACATGAAAAAATTGCGGGGGGTGTCAGAACCCCCTCAACACCACCTCAGTAACGGCCCTGGTATTACTGCCACAATCTTAATTTCGTAACGAATGTAGTTTCATTGTAACAGCATAAGCAGGTGAACACTTTCGAAGAGGGGACTGGTGCAATGCACTTTCAGTAATTACTCATAAAAAGTGTTGCAGGGCCCCTTTAATGTAGATGAATGCCTGTCAATCCTGCCGAGTGAAGGGCATGGGTAACGGCTGCGAGGGAGTAAAAAGACGCATGGACAGTGCTACGACTTATCGCCTGAGTAAATTGGTAGGTGACCTGTCATGCTGAAGCAGACCTTCATAGCGGCAGAAAGCATGTTTTCCCCAGAATGGCAAAGATTTTTGTGGTCCCCTTTTCTTTGATGCTGGAAGAATTACACACGCAAAGTCAACTGCATGAAACGCTATAAAACTTCGTGCAGGGTGACCGGCATTACAAAATGCAACAATGGACAGTGTAGGTCTATGCTTAACCTCCACTACACATGCCAAAATACTGCCAGGCCAGCATGGAAAGCGGCGCACAGTCACAGCAAAAGCTGGAAGAGCGGCCTTTCTAGAGTCTTTTATAAACTCTCTAGGGGCAACTATACAAGTAGACTTGCATGACACCCACTACGCCATAAATCATAATTTTTGTGAAGTAGGGAAGCATCCACTACGCCCTTATTAGTTATTCTGCAGAGCAGCAAGGTACCCACTACACACCTGTAAATCATTATGTGCACTTTGTTGATGTGGTGGCCATAGCTGAGCTCTTTGTAATGGGTTAGAAGCTTTAAATGACCCACTAGTTATGTAATTCGCATTGTGTGACACCCGGTCGTAATTTTACTCTCCCACAACTCTATAGACCTTATGCAATATTGCTGCCATCTGTAGGAGGTTTGACGAAGCTACTGATTCGGCGCCATGTTGGAGGCTTGTGTCCGAATCTTATTGCTGTCGCTGCTATAACTTCTTGCTGGTACCTGCTTTGATAGTGGGAAATCGGGGCATAAAAAACGTCAGACGAGCGTGTAAGGGCCCGTACACGCTGCCGGCATCTCCTAGCTATTACGTTGACAATTACTAAGCGTAAAGAACTGCCTCACAACGAGAAGAAGGTACAAGTTTGTTGCCGAGTCACACGTAAGCCTGTCATCGTTGAGAATGAAGCTTAGCGCTAGGTTATACACTTTGTCTGCTTTCATTGTAGCGAATAAAGTGTTGTTAGCTATCTGAATATCATGCGTATAGTGTGTGATGGTTGGGAGGAGGCTTTAGCGCACGACACGGCAAGGCACAGCGATGACGGTAAGAAAGTGCTGTTGACCCATTTCAAAGCGTATTTCATAAGGGACAGCCCGCGTTGACCAGATGTATTGTGCATTTAATTTTAAATAAAACGTTGTCCTCTTTCTTTATTTTTGAAGCAAAAAAATCTTTCTCTGCTGTAGCCACCGACGTATGCACGATTAAAATGCAAAAAAAAAAAAAAAAATTTTAAATTCCGCTTTTCATGCACGTGAAAAGTGAACATGAAAAGTAAAAGTCTTAGTTGCTCCAAGAAGTAGGTACCGGTTAGCTGGTATTTTATTGAACACCCTTCCAACATGTGCTCGTAAATAACAGGAAAGGCCGAGAATATTTGAGTTCATATCGTCGCTTTCGGGGCCTACTGGCGCCTTACAATTTCAACCCGTTTCCGCAAGGCAGTTTTGCGTCGCCGACTGAACACTTGCGAAACCACCTCAGCGCGTAACCAACGGTAGCGCACCCACGGTGGAGTGTAACATATTTCCTGGAACAGCACTTTTTTCTTCTGTTTCATACGAAAAGTGCCACACATGTTAACATTTCATAGCACACAGGGGTGGATACAGGATTTTTCCTAAGGTGGATCAGCTTCCGGGAGAGCCTGATATGTGCTCTTCTTTGGGTATAAATTATAAAAAAAAAAACGCCAGGCCTGCGCTGAAACCGCAGCACAGTCACAGCGAAAGCTGGAAGAGTGGCGTTTCTAGAGCCCGTTAAGCTCTCTTGGGGCTACAATACAAGTACACTAGAAAGGTACCCACTATGCCATAAACCACAATTTTTGTGAAGTTGGGAAGCACCTACTAAGCCATTATTCGTCATTCTGCGGAGAAGCGAGGCACCAGCTACACGTCTGTAAGGCATTATGTGCACTTTGTTGACGCGACGACTGATGACGATGAAGAATTATGGCTCAGCCCTTTGCAATGGGTTGGAAGCTCTAAACGGGCCACCAGTTATGTAATTTGCATTGGGTGACGCCCGGTCACTATTTCCCTCTCCCGTCATGCTGTATAACATACGTTGACGTGGGAGAAAGGGGGGAGGCGAAGAACTTTACTGAGACCCCGAGGAAATGGATCAAGCGCTTATGGGCTTCCTTGGCAACCAATACAAGTGCACTTGCGAGGAACTCACTACGCTATAAATCACTGTAATGTTACTGAGACCCCGAGGAAGTGGATCATGTGCTTATGGGCTTCCATGGCAACCAATACAAGCGTGCTTGCGAGGAACCCACTACGCTATAAATTATTGTAATTTTTGAGAAGTAGGGCAGCAGGCACTGTGCCATTTTTCGTCATTCTATGGAGAGCCGTGGTACCTGCTAAACGCATGTAAGGCATTATGCGCACTATGTTGATGCTGTGCCTGATGACGATGAAGAATTATGGCAGAGCCCTTTGTAATGGGTTGGAAGCATTCAACAACCTACTCGTTGCGCAATTCGCATTGTGTGACGCCTGGTTACAGAATTCGCGTTGTGCGACGCTTGGTGCTTATTTTACTCTTCTACCATGCTATATTGCATATGCTAATGTGGTTCCTTCCCGACAAGAAGGCTGTATAGGACCTTTTTGCAAAGCAGTTTCAAGAACCGGCATGGCTCAGAGGTTGAATACTGGGCTCCCACGCAGAGGGCCCAGGTTCGAACCTCGTTCCATCCTGGAATTTTTTTCTTATTTCGTTTTTTTACTTATTTCGAGTGATACTGGTTACGGACACCGGCGGTGGCGGCGGCGGACAACTACGGCGCCAAAAACGGCCGGTGAAATGATCTCATAACAGCTTTCGCTGTAATAAAGTAAGGGAGGGCAGTCAGGCCATCCGGGCCGCCCTCTGAATTTGGCAGTGATAGCACATGAAATGCTTGAAAAAACACCCACAGTGAAGCAATACGCGCGCAAAGCATCCCACCAAATGCTACCTTGTTAAACTCCACAATCGAAAAACTACAAACAACACGCTCCAGCACAATCGGTCCGTTTGCTTAGAATCGATGATGCGCTCGGTCTAACTATCTAACATGTAATTGTTATCGCAATGTAATGAACAAAGTGAAGGCGTAAACAGCAGCGCAGGCATGCAGCCGCGATGCAGCTTTGAAGCTCGTACACGAAGCCGCGGTTTCTCTGTGACTGCAAGCACATGGCGCGAAAACTGTCTGGTTCCTGCATGACACGAAAGAGTGTACTCTGATGAGTGCCGATGCTGTCGCATATCGCATCTATTAAGAACGGCGAACGTAAACACGGCGTTAGTCGTAAGCAGTAGCCGGAGCAGTGGAACGATCTTCCGCTTCTCATTAGCCATGAGGAAATCAAATAAACATGGAGGTTAGTTGCCTGTAAACCTTTTTCCAGCACCCCAATTTCCTCAATCTGGGCAACACGGCACACGAAAACATCTCGGCATTGCCGTTACTATCAGCCACCACACGCCGATACGTACGCTCCGTGCGCGCACATGCGGAGTGCAATGGCTTAGCCTTCAACATGGTGGAAATGCGCACGGCGACCGCTAGATGGCTGCAGATTTTGCATAAGGTTTATATTACATATGTTGATGTGATTCCTTGCCTGACATGACACCTGTGTAGGGTCTTTTTGCAAAAGGAGTTTGAAGCACCAGTGTGGCTCTGTGGTAGAATACTCGACTGTCATGCAGAGAGCCCGGGTTCAAATTCCATCTGATCCTTGATAACTTTTTCTCACTTCATTTTTTTCTTATTTCGTGCGATGGTGGTTACAGACACCAGCAGTGGACAACTGCAGCACTGTTGTTGTGATCTCATAATAGCTTTCTTCCTAATCAAGGAAGAAACAACCTAGCATTACCTAGCTAAACTAAAACGCGTTCTTGGGCTAGCTGGGCAACACGGCAATAAAACAGTTGTTAGTTTGGCACCAGTCCTGTCATTTCTTGTCCTTGTTCCTTTGTGCCTCCAAATTTTTGTCTCACCTAGCTAAAGCCTAGCAACGACCTAAAAGCAACCTAGAAGCAACCAGATTAGTCTTCCGAATCGTCCGATTTCGCTGTTTTAATGCTTGTGCGGCTTAATGCAAGCTTCGCCAATCTTTTTTGCAAGCGAAGCTTGATGTGAGCTACTGACATCGGTGATAGCGGCAGTGGCGTGGTATATAAGAAAGCCGCTGCTGGCAAGCGTACAAAAATGCAGCACTGAAATGTGCACCCGTCACATGTGTATTTCACATATTGTAAGCGAGAAAACGCTCAAAATGAAAACGCGGGTGGCGACGCCACCTTGAAGTTCCAGCACCAATTGCCATGACGTCATAGATTTTGAAGGGGTCTGCTAGGACTTATGTCGTTTCTAATTTTTAAAAACAAAGTGCATTGTCCTCCGAGAAGGCAAGAGACAACATGCGAAGTTTCAGCAAATTTAGTTAGGCCAATGTCGCCAAAAAGCAAAAATACTTTCAAATCCGTGATGTCACGCACGGATATTTTGTCGTGAAACTTAAAAGCGATACTTGACCTTGATTTATTCTCTGTTGTTAAAGCTATGATGGTGAAATTTAATGGCATTAAAGTTTCCAGAGTAAAATTTATCAACCTAGACCGATTCGTTGTTTCACTTTAGCGTCCCTCTAAAGCAGTATCGACACAACACTTTGAAGGCGAGGTAATTTGTGGGATATAATTGTGTGAACTCCACACACGCATAATGTAAAAAATATCAACAGCTTATTGCCTAGAACATGATTAAAATCGGTATTAAAGTGCATGTCGCGGAACTTTGCACGAAACGCCCCACCTCACGACATCGACACTGACTTGGCAATAAAACTGTCTCCAAATAATTAACTCTTGCGCTCTAGCAAACAAGATATCGATCAGTGATAAGTTGGTCATTAGCTACTTATTGCAACAGAAGAAAAGACTATGTAAAATTTTTGCGTCAGTACTTTATTAAGGAAACCATCTCATATCAAGGTAACTATTGGGAATTAAAGGGTACTCTTCAACAATAAGCTTAATTTTTTTTCAACTTCTTCACCAAGGGGTCAGGGCTAACCATCTTCTGTGATCCTCTGCCAACACGCCACAAATTGTGGAGGGGCACACTACATAATTTTCCCAGTGATCTCTGCATGCCACTAAAGAAGACAACCAGACTGGTCACATATGTGATATTCCGAATGCCACATCAAGGAGGAAAGAAAAAAGAAAAGAGATCCCAAAGCCTGGGCGGCTGGAAAGTGACTTCAGCGGCACAGGGCAATCTGTTGCAATGCACATGTGTGAAGCCTTATAACAATCTACACATGTTATGCGGAGCACTTGGTCTCTTATTGGTCTGAACAACTCACACGAATGCCACTGTCTTTGTAAAGAATTGTAGAAAGCGTTTCAGGGTTTGGCCTAGCAGGTAAGAAACAACACATCTGCGAAGGTGCAAACATGTTTTTCATCAGTCAGCAGATGGGCGTGCTTAGATTGCCCAGTCATTGTTGGAAGTACTAATACTGAGAAATTAAAAGGCATAAAGAAGCCCTGCTGAAACTTGAGCTTTGACGATAAATCGCATAATTGTTAAATAAGGCACTGCTTGAGCTGTAGTCAGGTTGACAGATGCCAATATTGGGTGCTTTGCAAGTTATCACGGTTTCTAATGCACATATCTCTGGCACGTAGCAGAATTATGCTTCTCGAGTTATAATTATCCTTCGCAAGACTAGAAAAGATGGCTTACTGACCCTGCATTACTTGGATACTGGTTGAAACGCTAGGAAGGTACACGGTCAAAACAAGAACCAGGGAGACACACACGCTGCGGTTCGACCGGGATCACGCTCACACAGAAACGTAACATTTACTCCAGAAATAAAACCAACAAGTGTGAGCAATTCTGGGTGCTGATTGTAGCGCTAAGGCACACGGTCACATGTGCTGTCTCCGTGGTTGTTTTCACTGTGTCCATTTTTAGCGCGACGGCCAACATCCAAACTATATTCCACCATTTCCAACTCACCTTCATACGTTAGAGCTGTAAAAATGCATTCATTACGTACTTTCCTATATTTCAACGACATACCGCATTTTCAAGATTACGCGCCCACATGATGCATCGGAGCTCGAAATAAGACACCATAGTGTACCTTAACCTAATTACGCGCACACCGTTTCTGACAACAATAAGTAACATGCCACAGTACTTTTGGAGCCATGACAAAGAAAACCAACGGCCGTACGTCACCTACGAAGCTTGGTACTTGACGGTCCATGCACACATGTCGTCGTTCGTGTCCATTGTTTGCGTTCGACGTTCCACGCGGCTATCACGCCCGCACTCGTCACATACGCCTCAAATGACACCTTCGCGAGTTTGTTCATCGACGTATGCGAATCTGCGCAACTTCAAAGACACGATGCAGATTGAATGACGCCAAACAAGATTCCTCGAACGCGTCCGCAACATCAAAGTGGTGCGTGTGTCCATGGTGTCCATCACATGGACAAAGAATAAACACAATCGTGCGCTTTCTGCGCCGTCTTATGGCAGGCTAGGCTAACCCGAGTAGTTTCGGTTTCGAATTTGATTTTTATGCACACACACTCGCCCAAGCAGCAGTTTTAGTACAAGTTCGACGATGAACCAGCTCGCCTAAACCAAAGTTTTGCTGTAATATAATTGTCTTTGAAAATCTCTTCAGTGAAACCACATGCCAGTTGTGTGCATTTGTGTTCTCATAGCGCCGCCTGAACACTGGAACTAAATGCGCGTTACGTGCGCACCGCGTTCAGTGTGGCAAAATATGTGTGAAAGCACAGCTTCGAAATGTCTTGCTTCGTCCTTGTTAGCCTTCCAAGGCTTCTGTAGGCTAGTCAGAATGATTCACATCGCTTTTTTTGTGTTTTTTTATTGCAAGCTGAATGTGTGCATCGACGCACTGCTGCTCAGAAACGAGAAAGGAACTGCATTGGATTTAATAAATCACCGAGTCAAAAAAGCTGGTAATTCTTTCACCTTGACTTTTTGTCTTCGAAATACCCATAAGACTGATGCATGGCTACCACTGCAATTGTACAAGGTCGTGCTTTTACTTTGAACGCAGACTAATTATATGCACAAAGCACACACACACACACACAAAGGTGCCTTAGGCACGTGCTATCATACCGTGGAGAAGACTGCTTTACGTACATTTTTAGAGGCACGCATCTGTCCCAGTAAAAACACAGAGAAACATGTCAACCACGCTGAGGCATCTCGAAATCACTTCGAAAACATCAATTATCACTGCAACCTAAAGAAGTGCTAACAAAACCTACAAAACAACAGAGACACAGATCTGTCAACATTTTATTGCGTTCTTGTGTGTCCCTATTTTTACTCATATACTTATTGCCCCATGCGCATGTGGTTTTTGAGGCTCACTTGGCACATAAAGCGTGCAGTGGACATGGGGAAAGGGATGCTCTCCTGTGTGGGTGCGAATGTCCTTTGCGAGATCGCACTTCTGACTGAATGCAGCGTGACACAGGTGGCACTGCAAGAGGCGGTCACTTAAGTGGAAATGAAGCTGTGCTTTTATGTATGTCTCGTACTTGCTCACATAGGAGCACTGCTGGCGGAAATGCAGTCAGCTTTGTAAGGGCACGAGTGAACAGTACTGCTTCAGCAATTCCAAGGACGAGGAATCTGGACAGCCAAAGGAAAACACTGAGGCAATGCAAAGCATGTGTCACACACTACACGGAATCAGACTGCTGCACCAAGCAATCAAAAGCTGCTGCACTGGCAACTGAAGTACAAACTAAACTTGGTTTATTCGCAGTGTCGACAGTGTGCTGATTCACTACATGTCTTACATAAGTTCCCATTGCTCTGTAGATATATACTATGCTTACATGCGAAAGCCTGCTGCCAACACACAAATGGCTGACTAAAATGCAATTCAGATACTGTAATAAAACACCCAAAGTTATTTTCATGTGTGGCCTTTAGATTCAGCACAAGACCATTAAACTAAATATCACACTTTTGTTGTCGCATAGAAATACCTATACATTGATGCACATAGCAAGCATCACGTCACGCTTATGAACGATGTGAAATAAATTGTGAGTGAAAGAAGTTGATGTGAAAAGGAAATGGGAAATTTGATAAGAAACAAAACATTTACAGGGGTTACAACAGCATCACAGGTTGTGGTGGTGGAAAATACAGCCACACTTTTGTGCATAACACAAAGTATTCTTGCTCCAGATCTCTTGGCATACTTTGCACATTATTCGTTAACATTTTTATAGCGTTTCAATGAAAGCATGATGATACTGCAGAATACTAAATGTGGCTTACTTCCCAAACAATGTTTCATCACTTACAATGAACACACTAGAGCACATGCTATACTAATGCTATACGTAATCGACTATTTTGAATGAATATGATGGTCATACATTACAGCCACATTTGAAAAGCCACCGTGGCATGCCTAAATGTTAAAGCTCATTCAATGGCTTACACTGAAGAATGCCCCCATCAACTTAACAAAGCACTACACGCATATTGGGCATCAAAGTATCCTTGACATGAGCATACCTAACGCACCAACTGATATACAAGTTGCGTCTAGAAAGTTGCGGGAATGGCCTCAGAATATACAGGAAACAAGAGCTCCAAACGGCAGCTCCTTTACTGGAAACAAGAGCTCCAAGAGCTCCTTTACTGGCCTTTAAAGCAATCAGCATAAGTAACAAAACACTTCTTGCATCACTTGCAAATTTGTCAAGAACTGTCAGCATATGCTTCTTGTGGAATCACTCGCTCTGTGCTGACGCATATTGTTGGATATTTGCAACGTCTCCTCAACAACTTCCTTTCCATCTCACACACATGCTCTTTACACACTGTTTCAACACAGTGCACTTTCACTACGATTCTGTGGGACTGCATCACCTTTTTTCCTAATTTGAAGAAAAACGTTTCAACACATTGCTCCATTTTACACTCTATTTTGCAATGACATGAATTTTAACAGTGGTTTTATTACATTGATAGCAGCGTGCACGACTGCTTCACTTTGGTGATATGCAGGATTGCGAGAACTTGCTCACATGTCTCTCAATAAGTATGTGTGGGTGCCTTAAGCATATCAATGCAGCCTTTAACACAACATGATAGAAAAACGTATAACAAAGTTGTTACAAGCAAATTTTGCCACTTTTCATGGTGGGAAAGAATACAGCCAGCTTATACCTAAGCATATTCAGGAAATAAGTGTTCCTGAAGTAGTGCCACGGTGAAAGGAAAAATAAAACATGATGTTTCTGAGTAGTTTTATATTTTAGTAATTACATTTCCAGCAACTAACTATATTTCACAACTTATATCATTGAAAAGATGAGCTGCAGTGGCCAATACAAATTTGAGCACTTGTAATTGGCGGAAACTACATTGGAGGACTTCAGCACTCATGCTATACAGCAGTACATGAGATTTCAATTTTCAGACGACCAAATTGGGGCGCTCAGTATTTTCTTCTTTATCTTAAAGGACTACCACATGAAAATTTTCAGTTTTGAGTCAAATGAAAGGCCATGCCTAGAAAAAACAAAGGCAAGTGAGAGTGCATGCCAAAACATTATTAAGAAGATGTCTTTAAAAGGCGGGTTCGGTTCCTACGGCACCCAAGAACTCCATGCCACGACATGGCATGAAGTGCTTGTCATGTGCTTGAGCAAGATATTGCAAGATTTCCATGGCTGCAAAGAAACAAAGAAATTGTTGTGCACTCTCTAATCACATCCACGCCACCGTTTAAAACATGGCCGTTTTCTTTTGCAATCACGACAAAGACGACTGAAACGGGCATACTTCGCCTTGAATAAAAATTTACTCTCATTATAGTACCTAGAGTATTACGTCCCAAAACCATGATATCATTATGAGAGATGCCATAGAGGAGGGCTCCGGAAATTTTGACCATCTGATATTCTTTAACGTGCGCTGACATCGCACAGCACACGGGCCTCTAGCATTTCGCCCCAATCGAAATGCGACCACCGCAGCCGCAGTGGAACCCGCGACCTTCAGATCAGCAGCCAAGAGAAATTTACTCTAATAATGTTCACCAGACATACTCTGTTACTCGACCTATGTTGTCCGTGTGCTACCATTGTACACATTAGAGTTTTCACAACTATCACAGTCACAATAGTTGTCTATTCTTTAAACAACCCCTTTGCAGTTTTTCCAGTGATGCATGCATAGCTCTGAAACATCAGAATGATCTCACTAGATTTCAGTCTCAAATTATTTTTTTGAATGAGTTACAAGGAACTGAATGTGACACATGTATGTGTACAAATACACATGACCATGTACCTTGCGCACTGTCTGACGACTAGTGACTGCATGCTGTTGACAATGTCCCAAGTGTAGATTGAGTTTCATATGAGATTTGGATACACATGCAATTTTGAGGGGGCATTATTAGAAATCTGCATGTATGTATTGTTACTGCAGGAACACAGAAGGAGAGTTGGACAAATTTTATGCAATGGATTCTTTTATTTGTCTGGAGATGATTTAGATGATTGCCTAGAATCACTCACAAAAGTTATGCAATCAAGACTGAAAAGCCACCTTTTCAGATTGTTATATAGAACAGCAAGACTTCAAAATACTACTTGCAAATGCCATACTTCAATTTTATTAATGTTCGTATGCTCCCTTGGGCTTCATTTTTTGGGTACATGCTCTAAAGTTCCCAGTGATTCACCAACAATCTGCGTCGAAATTTGTAATTCAGTTGCAAGCTGAAGCAGTGCAGGCAGGACCTACTGCTAAGAAAGAAAAAATGGGTTAAGTGGTCCAAGCTAACGTTAGCCACAGTGCTGCTTTATTGTTTTATACTTAATAACTTCTTTTTCTTCTAGCGAAGTGACTGTTGCGCAAAATTCGAACTGTTGTCCAAAGCAGATGTACCACAGAACTGCAAGTGTGCGATTTTTTATTTGTGTCTTGAGGTTGGCCAACGTTAGTGTGGGCACCCTGTGAATGCACATATAGTTTCAATATGTGTTATTTAAGAACAATGGCAAAGCCAGGGCGTTTAAGAGTGTCTTGATCTCACAGTTCATCCACTGGTAATGAATAGCTATAGGCTCAATAAAATGGATTAAAAGGCAGCACATATTAAGTATGGTGAAGGAAGGCAACAAGAAAAGCCCAATTATAAGATTCCTTCCATGTTGTGATACAGATGTAGGAGTGAGGCAAATGATGGTTCCTTCAAACACAGCATAAAACAACAAATTCAGCACATCTTTTTAAAAATATTTACATAGAACATGACTGCTAAAGTAAATGCTGCCTTTTCAAATATTAGGGCCCATATTCACAAACCAACCGTACCTTTATCTCTCATTTTCCTTATCGTTTCCGTGCCCTTAATGAGCGATAAGTGCATGAAACTGGCAAGCAAAGCAAAAGATAACCGAGGCTGGTTTGTGAATGCCGGCTCCACATTTGTTTATGACGCATGTTCAGGGCAGAAAATTGATAAAGACAAAAAGAGATAAGGACAAGGCACTCGCTACACCTGCATGAAAAGTTCAATGAAGAGTTTTCATACACGCAAAAAGCATTCACAGCAGTTTTATTTGAAAGCACTAGTAATGGCACAAGTAACCTATTACAAACGCTCCATCACTTTTCATTTCCGTTTTGTCAAAATCGCTGTTATTGCAACACACTTGCTCCTGGAAAACACACCCAAGCATTGTCTTTAAATATTCGTGCACAACTTCCTGAAGTTTACTGGAAAAATTATTTTTCTGTTCAATATGTATTTGATTTCAGAGCCTGTTTGGTCACAAGATCCTACCTGAAGGTTTTCAGGAGCAGATTACAAAAGTGCTCGGCAATAAAAACGCCATTTTATGATTCACACATTATATGATGATTTGCAAACGGTTTAAACTGGGTACAATTTGTTCATATAGCAATGTGGGCAGGAAAGTCGTTGCAGTCTTGTGCCACATTTACCAACAAATATAGTTCCCTTAGGTATTGTTCCCACCAGATGTTTCAACAGTCATGGCAAGATGAGCGTGGGCCAGGCCTGACGAATGAAATTAATGCCGCCAAGAAGCAAGAAAGTTCATTACAAATACAAAAATATGCAAAATTTTTGAAGGGGGATGCAAGAGGTGCAACTTGATCGGATGAAAAAATAGGCGTTTCCTAAAAAAAAGACATGGTTGCATGCTCTTGCTTCTGTTATTTTGATATCATGAATAATATACTACAGCAGTTGGTCCCTTGTTTCTCAATTGAGGCTCCTCAGTTGTGAGGACATTAGAGGCATTGAATGATGCAAATAACGTTATTGTTGACATGCTTCGTGGTAAGCCTTATATTTTCAATTTGT
>NC_051185.1:62404748-62447775 GCF_013339695.2 Rhipicephalus sanguineus | reverse complement strand
CAAAAGGAGTTTGAAGCACCAGTGGGCTCTGTGGTAGAATACTCGACTGTCATGCAGAGAGCCCGGGTTCAAATTCCATCTGATCCGTGATAACTTTTTCTCACTTCATTTTTTTCTTATTTCGTGCGATGGTGGTTACAGACACCAGCAGTGGACAACTGCAGCACTGTTGTTGTTCTCATAATAGCTTTCTTCCTAATCAAGGAAGAACAACCTAGCATACCTAGCTAAACTAAAAACCGTTCTTGGGCTAGCTGGCAACACGCAATAAAACAGTTGTTAGTTTGGCACCAGTCCTGTCCTTCTTGTCCTTGTTCCTTTGTGCCTCCAAATTTTTGTCTCACTTAGCTAAAGCCTAGCACGACCTAAAAGCAACCTAGAAGCAACCAGATTAGTCTTCGAATCGTCCGATTTCGCTGTTTTAATGCTTGTGCGGCTTATGCAAGCTCGCCAATCTTTTTTGCAAGCGAAGCTTGATGTGAGCTACTGACATCGGTGATAGCGGCAGTGCGTGGTATATAAGAAAGCCGCTGCTGGCAAGCGTACAAAACATGCACTGAAATTGCACCCGCACATGTGATTTTCACATATTGTAAGCGAGAAAACGCTCAAAATGAAAACGCGGGTGGCGACGCCACCTTGAAGTTCCAGCACCAATTGCCATGACGTCATAGATTTTGAAGGGGTCTGCTAGGACTTATGTCGTTTCTAATTTTTAAAAACAAAGTGCATTGTCCTCCGAGAAGGCAAGAGACAACATGCGAAGTTTCAGCAAATTTAGTTAGGCCAATGTCGCCAAAAAGCAAAAATACTTTCAAATCTGTGATGTCACGCATGGATATTTTGTCGTGAAACTTAACAGCGATACTTTGACCTTGATTTTATTCTCTGTTGTTAAAGATATGATGGTGAAATTTAATGGCATTAGGGTTTCCAGAGTAAAATTATCAATCTAGACTGATTCGTTGTTTCACTTTAGTGTCCCTCTTAAGCAGTATCGACACAACACTTTGAAGGCGTGGTAATTTGTGGGATATAATTGTGTGAACTCCACACACGCATAATCTACAAAATATCAACAGTTTATTGCCTAGAACATATTTAAAATCGGTATTAAAGTGCATGTCGCGGAACTTTGCACGAAACGCCCCACCTCACGACATCGACACTGACTTGGCAATAAAACTGTCTCCTAATAATTAACTCTTGCGCTCTAGCAAACAAGCTATCGATCCGTGATAAGTTGGTCATAAGCTACTTATTGCAACAGAAGAAAAGACTATGTAAAATGTTTGTGTCAGTACTTTATTAAGGAAACCACCTCATATCAAGGTAGCTATTGGGAATTAAAGGGTACTCTTCTCCAACACCAAGCTTCTTTTTTTTTTTTTTTCAACTTCTTCCCCAAGGGGTCAGGGCTAACCCATCTTCTGTGATCCTCTTCCAACACGCCACAAATTGTGGAAGGGCACACTACATAATTTTCCCAGTGATCTCTGCATGCCACCACATACCCTGCCACTAAAGAAGACAACCAGACTGGTCGCATAGGTGATATTCCGAATGCCACGTCAAGGAGGAAAGAAAAAAGAAAAGCGATCCCAAAGCCTGGGCGGCTGAAAAGTGACTTCAGCGGCACAGGGCAATCTGTTGCAATGCACATGAGTGAAGCCTTATAACAATCTACACATGTTACGCGGAGCACTTGGTCTCTTATTGGTCTGAACGACTCACACGAATGCCACTGTCTTTGTAAAGAATCGTAGAAAGCGTTTCAGGGTTAAAATGAGCTCCATAGGTGGCAATGGCCTCGCAGGTAAGAAACAACATATCTGCGAAGGTGCAAACATGTTTTTCATCAGTCAGCAGATGGGCGTGCTTAGATTGCATAGTATAGTCATTGTTGGAAGTACTAATACTGAGAAATTAAAAGGCATAAAGAAGCCCTGCTGAAACTTGAGCTTTGACGATAAATCGCATAATTGTTAAATAAGGCACTGCTTGAGCTGTTAGTCATGGTTGACAGATGCCAATATTGGGTGCTTTGCAAGTTATCACGGTTTCTAATGCACATATCTCTGGCACGTAGCAGAATTATGCTTCTCGAGTTATAATTATCCTTCGCAAGACTAGAAAAGATGGCTTACTGACCATTACATTACTTGGATACTGGTGAAACGCTAGGAAGGTACCCGGTCAAACAAGAACCAGGGAGACACACACGCTGCGGTTCGACCGGGATCACGCTCACACAGAAACGTAACATTTACCTCCAGAAATAAAACCAACAAGTGTGAGCAATTCTGGGTGCTGATTGTAGCGCTAAGGCACACGGTCACCTGTGCTGTCTCCGTGGTTGTTTCACTGTGTCCCATTTTTAGCGCGACGGCCAACATCCAAACTATATTCCACCATTTCCAACTCACCTTCATACGTTAGAGCTGTAAAATGCATTCATTACGTACTTTCCTATATTTCAACGACATACCGCATTTTCAAGATTACGCGCCCACATGATGCATCGGAGCTCGAAATAAGACACCATAGTGTACCTTAACCTAATTACGCGCACACCGTTTCTGACAACAATAAGTAACATGCCACAGTACTTTTGGAGCATGACAAAGAAAACCAACGGCCGTACGTCACCTACGAAGCTTGGTACTTGACGGTCCATGCACACATGTCGTCGTTCGTGTCCATTGTTTGCGTTCGACGTTCCACGCGGCTATCACGCCCGCACTCGTCACATACGCCTCAAATGACACCTTCGCGAGTTTGTTCATCGACGTATGCGAATCTGCGCAACTTCAAGACACGATGCAGATTGAATGACGCCAAACAAGATTCCTCGAACGCGTCCGCAACATCAAAGTGGTGCGTGTGTCCATGGTGGTCCATCACATGGGACAAAGAATAAACACAATCGTGCGCTTTCTGCGCCGTCTTATGGCAGGCTAGGCTAACCCGAGTAGTTTCGGTTTCGAATTTGATTTTTATGCACACACACTCGCCCAAGCAGCAGTTTTAGTACAAGTTCGACGATGAACCAGCTCGCCTAAACCAAAGTTTTGCTGTAATATAATTGTCTCTTGAAAATCTCTTCAGTGAAACCACATGCCAGTTGTGTGCATTTGTGTTCTCATAGCGCCGCCTGAACACTGGAACTAAATGCGCGTTACGTGCGCACCGCGTTCAGTGTGGCAAAATATGTGTGAAAGCACAGCTTCGAAATGTCTTGCTTCGTCCTTGTTAGCCTTCCAAGGCTTCTGTAGGCTAGTCAGAATGATTCACATCGCTTTTTTTGTGTTTTTTTTATTGCAAGCTGAATGTGTGCATCGACGCACTGCTGCTCAGCAAACGAGAAAGGAACTGCATTGGATTTAATAAATCACCGAGTCAAAAAGCTGGTAATTCTTTCACCTTGACTTTTTGTCTTCGAAATACCCATAAGACTGATGCATGGCTACCACTGCAATTGTACAAGGTCGTGCTTTACTTTGAACGCAGACTAATTATATGCACAAAGCACACACACACCCACCACAAAGGTGCCTTAGGCACGTGCTATCATACCGTGGAGAAGACGGCTTTACGTACATTTTAGAGGCACGCATCTGTCCCAGTAAAAACACAGAGAAACATGTCAACCACGCTGAGGCATCTCGAAATCACTTCGAAAACATCAATTATCACTGCAACCTAAAGAAGTGCTAACAAAACCTACAAAACAACAGAGACACAGATCTGTCAACATTTTTATTGCGTTCTTGTGTGTCCCTATTTTTACTCATATACTTATTGCCCCATGCGCATGTGGTTTTTGAGGCTCACTTGGCACATAAAGCGTGCAGTGGACATGGGGAAAGGGATGCTCTCCTGTGTGGGTGCGAATGTCCTTTGCGAGATCGCACTTCTGACTGAATGCAGGCGTGACACAGGTGGCACTGCAAGAGGCGGTCACTTAAGTGGAAATGAAGCTGTGCTTTTATGTATGTCTCGTACTTGCTCACATAGGAGCACTGCTGGCGGAAATGCAGTCAGCTTTGTAAGGGCACGAGTGAACAGTACTGCTTCAGCAATTCCAAGGACGAGGAATCTGGACAGCCAAAGGAAAACACTGAGGCAATGCAAAGCATGTGTCACACACTACACGGAATCAGACTGCTGCACCAAGCAATCAAAGCTGCTGCACTGGCAACTGAAGTACAAACTAAACTTGGTTTATTCGCAGTGTCGACAGTGTGCTGATTCACTACATGTCTTACATAAGTTCCCATTGCTCTGTAGATATATACTATGCTTACATGCGAAAGCCTGCTGCCAACACACAAATGGCTGACTAAAATGCAATTCAGATACTGTAATAAAACACCCAAAGTTATTTTCATGTGTGGCCTTTAGATTCAGCACAAGACCATTAACTAAATATCACACTTTTGTTGTCGCATAGAAATACCTATACATTGATGCACATAGCAAGCATCCGTCACGCTTATGAACGATGTGAAATAAATTGTGAGTGAAAGAAGTTGATGTGAAAAGGAAATGGGAAATTTGATAAGAAACAAAACATTTACAGGGGTTACAACAGCATCACAGGTTGTGGTGGTGGAAAATACAGCCACACTTTTGTGCATAACACAAAGTATTCTTGCTCCAGATCTCTTGGCATACTTTGCACATTATTCGTTAACATTTTTATAGCGTTTCAATGAAAGCATGATGATACTGCAGAATACTAAATGTGGCTTACTTCCCAAACAATGTTTCATCACTTACAATGAACACACTAGAGCACATGCTATACTAATGCTATACGTAATCGACTATTTTGAATGAATATGATGGTCATACATTACAGCCACATTTGAAAAGCCACCGTGGCATGCCTAAATGTTAAAGCTCATTCAATGGCTTACACTGAAGAATGCCCCCATCAACTTAACAAAGCACTACACGCATATTGGGCATCAAAGTATCCTTGACATGAGCATACCTAACGCACCAACTGATATACAAGTTGCGTCTAGAAAGTTGCGGGAATGGCCTCAGAATATACAGGAAACAAGAGCTCCAAACGAAATACCTTTACTGGCCTTTAAAGCAATCAGCATAAGTAACAAAACACTTCTTGCATCACTTGCAAATTTGTCAAGAACTGTCAGCATATGCTTCTTGTGGAATCACTCGCTCTGTGCTGACGCATATTGTTGGATATTTGCAACGTCTCCTCAACAACTTCCTTTCCATCTCACACACATGCTCTTTACACACTGTTTCAACACAGTGCACTTTCACTACGATTCTGTGGGACTGCATCACCTTTTTTCCTAATTTGAAGAAAAACGTTTCAACACATTGCTCCATTTTACACTCTATTTTGCAATGACATGAATTTTAACAGTGGTTTTATTACATTGATAGCAGCGTGCACGACTGCTTCACTTTGGTGATATGCAGGATTGCGAGAACTTGCTCACATGTCTCTCAATAAGTATGTGTGGGTGCCTTAAGCATATCAATGCAGCCTTTAACACAACATGATAGAAAAACGTATAACAAAGTTGTTACAAGCAAATTTTGCCACTTTCATGGTGGGAAAGAATACAGCCAGCTTATACCTAAGCATATTCAGGAAATAAGTGTTCCTGAAGTAGTGCCACGGTGAAAGGAAAAATAAAACATGATGTTTCTGAGTAGTTTTATATTTTAGTAATTACATTTCCAGCAACTAACTATATTTCACAACTTATATCATTGAAAAGATGAGCTGCAGTGGCCAATACAAATTTGAGCACTTGTAATTGGCGGAAACTACATTGGAGGACTTCAGCACTCATGCTATACAGCAGTACATGAGATTTCAATCTTCAGACGACCAAATTGGGGCGCTCAGTATTTTCTTCTTTATCTTAAAGGACTACCACATGAAAATTTTCAGTTTTGAGTCAAATGAAAGGCCATGCCTAGAAAAAACAAAGGCAAGTGAGAGTGCATGCCAAAACATTATTAAGAAGATGTCTTTAAAAGGCGGGTTCGGTTCCTACGGCACCCAAGAACTCCATGCCACGACATGGCATGAAGTGCTTGTCATGTGCTTGAGCAAGATATTGCAAGATTTCCATGGCTGCAAAGAAACAAAGAAATTGTTGTGCACTCTCTAATCACATCCACGCCACCAGTTTAAAACATGGCCGTTTTCTTTTGCAATCACGACAAAGAACGACTGAAACGGGCATACTTCGCCTTGAATAAAAATTTACTCTCATTATAGTACCTAGAGTATTACGTCCCAAAACCATGATATCATTATGAGAGATGCCATAGAGGAGGGCTCCGGAAATTTTGACCATCTGATATTCTTTAACGTGCGCTGACATCGCACAGCACACGGGCCTCTAGCATTTCGCCCCAATCGAAATGCGACCACCGCAGCCGCAGTGGAACCCGCGACCTTCAGATCAGCAGCCAAGAGAAATTTACTCTAATAATGTTCACCAGACATACTCTGTTACTCGACCTGATATGTTGTCCGTGTGCTACCATTGTACACATTAGAGTTTTCACAACTATCACAGTCACAATAGTTGTTTATTCTTTAAACAACCCCTTTGCAGTTTTTCCAGTGATGCATGCATAGCTCTGAAACATCAGAATGATCTCACTAGATTTCAGTCTCAAATTATTTTTTTGAATGAGTTACAAGGAACTGAATGTGACACATGTATGTGTACAAATACACATGACCATGTACCTTGCGCACTGTCTGACGACTAGTGACTGCATGCTGTTGACAATGTCCCAAGTGTAGATTGAGTTTCATATGAGATTTGGATACACATGCAATTTTGAGGGGGCATTATTAGAAATCTGCATGTATGTATTGTTACTGCAGGAACACAGAAGGAGAGTTGGACAAATTTTATGCAATGGATTCTTTTATTTGTCTGGAGATGATTTAGATGATTGCCTAGAATCACTCACAAAAGTTATGCAATCAAGACTGAAAAGCCACCTTTTCAGATTGTTATATAGAACAGCAAGACTTCAAAATACTACTTGCAAATGCCATACTTCAATTTTATTAATGTTCGTATGCTCCCTTGGGCTTCATTTTTTGGGTACATGCTCTAAAGTTCCCAGTGATTCACCAACAATCTGCGTCGAAATTTGTAATTCAGTTGCAAGCTGAAGCAGTGCAGGCAGGACCTACTGCTAAGAAAGAAAAAATGGGTTAAGTGGTCCAAGCTAACGTTAGCCACAGTGCTGCTTTATTGTTTTATACTTAATAACTTCTTTTTCTTCTAGCGAAGTGACTGTTGCGCAAAATTCGAACTGTTGTCCAAAGCAGATGTACCACAGAACTGCAAGTGTGCGATTTTTTATTTGTGTCTTGAGGTTGGCCAACGTTAGTGTGGGCACCCTGTGAATGCACATATAGTTTCAATATGTGTTATATAAGAACAATGGCAAAGCCAGGGGGTTTAAGAGTGTCTTAATCTCACAGTTCATCCACTGGTAATGAATAGCTATAGGCTCAATAAAATGGATTAAAAGGCAGCACATAAAGTATGGTGAAGGAAGGCAACAAGAAAAGCCCAATTATAAGATTCCTTCCATGTTGTGATACAGATGTAGGAGTGAGGCAAATGATGGTTCCTTCAAACACAGCATAAAACAACAAATTCAGCACATCTTTTTAAAAAATATTTACATAGAACATGACTGCTAAAGTAAATGCTGCCTTTTCAAATATTAGGGCCCATATTCACAAACCAACCGTACCTTTATCTCTCATTTTCCTTATCGTTTCCGTGCCCTTAATGAGCGATAAGTGCATGAAACTGGCAAGCAAAGCAAAAGATAACCGAGGCTGGTTTGTGAATGCCGGCTCCACATTTGTTTATGACGCATGTTCAGGGCAGAAAATTGATAAAGACAAAAAGAGATAAGGACAAGGCACTCGCTACACCTGCATGAAAAGTTCAATGAAGAGTTTTCATACACGCAAAAAGCATTCACAGCAGTTTTATTTGAAAGCACTAGTAATGGCACAAGTAACCTATTACAAACGCTCCATCACTTTTCATTTCCGTTTTGTCAAAATCGCTGTTATTGCAACACACTTGCTCCTGGAAAACACACCCAAGCATTGTCTTTAAATATTCGTGCACAACTTCCTGAAGTTTACTGGAAAAATTATTTTTCTGTTCAATATGTATTTGATTTCAGAGCCTGTTTGGTCACAAGATCCTACCTGAAGGTTTTCAGGAGCAGATTACAAAAGTGCTCGGCAATAAAAACGCCATTTTATGATTCACACATTATATGATGATTTGCAAACGGTTTTAAACTGGGTACAATTTGTTCATATAGCAATGTGGGCAGGAAAGTCGTTGCAGTCTTGTGCCACATTTACCAACAAATATAGTTCCCTTAGGTATTGTTCCCACCAGATGTTTCAACAGTCATGGCAAGATGAGCGTGGGCCAGGCCTGACGAATGAAATTAATGCCGCCAAGAAGCAAGAAAGTTCATTACAAATACAAAAATATGCAAAATTTTTGAAGGGGATGCAAGAGGTGCAACTTGATCGGAATGAAAAAATAGCGTTTCCTAAAAAAAAAGAACATGGTTGCATGCTCTTGCTTCTGTTATTTTGATATTCATGAATAATATACTACAGCAGTTGGTCCCTTGTTTCTCAATTGAGGCTCCTCAGTTGTGAGGACATTAGAGGCATTGAATGATGCAAATAACGTTATTGTTGACATGCTTCGTGGAAGCCTTATATATTTCAATTTGTTAAGCAATTGAAAATGATCTACGTATAACTAAAAAAAACTGAAGCTGAACAAGAGAAGGAGAATGGATTGAGGAGCCAGTTTATTTATTAGACATGATAACGAAGCCAATCAATAGGGAAGCCAAGGAGGGCTGAGAGAGCACTAATTTTAGGTTTTAATTGAAGTATAGTTATGACATGAAGTCAAGCAAACTAAGATGAACAAAAAGTGAGAGCTGGCTGCTGCAGTAGCTCGATAAGGAAGATAACGGGAGAGGATACTTCAGCAATTCATCATCCCCTTGCTCCCAGATGGTGCCAAAAAAAAAAGTTTTACTTTACGGTCCCTTCTCTGTCCCGTGGCACACCTGATTCAAAACTTTGTAACTAATCAACCACTGGCACTAGCAAAAGTTTCACAGTATGGCCTTGGTCTTCTTTTAAGCAGTGAAACTGTTACATTGAAGAAGCGAATAAACATGCTCCCATAGATAGGAATAAAAAATATAGTCAACATTTGAGGCATGTCAAACCTATATTATCACGGCGTAGCTGCATAATCACTCAAAGGCATGTGGAAAATTTTCACTAGCAATAACAAATTTCTCTGTAAACTCATTTGCTGAAGCATGCGAAAATCATTTCACGCACTTTAGATGTTACCTCCCCCCCCCCCCCTCCAATAAAACCTGATTAATAAACTAACTTTCCTGTTGTCCCCTCAAGTTGACACTGCACGCACGACTGTCAGGGCTGATTCTTCGCAATATAATTGCACATGTGGGTCTTCAGGATGTCTTTTCGTGAAAAGGATGCATTGCAGTGGACACAGGAAAAGGGACACTCTCCTGTGTGGGTGCGCATGTGCATAACGAGGGTCTGTTTCAGCGAAAAAGATGCATTGCAGCGGTCACAGGAAATGGGACGCCCTTGTGTGGGTGAGCATGTGCCTCATGAGGGTTATTTTCAGTGAAAACGATGCACTGCAGTGGTCACAGGAAAAGGGACGCTCTCCTGTGTGGGTGCGCATGTGCCTCATGAGGGTCACTTTTCGTGAAAACGATGCACTGCAGTGGTCACACGAAAAGGGACGCTCTCCTGTGTGAGTGCGCATGTGGTCCACAAGGTTACATTTCACCGAAAAAGATGCACTGCAGTGATCACAGGAAAAGGGACGCTCTCCTGTGTGGATGCGAATGTGCTCTGTAAGATGAGCTTTCTGAGAGAATGCAGCTGGACACAGGTGGCACTGGAAGCGACGCTCGCCCGTATGTTTGCAAAGGTGTCTTTTCATGTTACTCCTGGCCTTGGTCACATAGGTGCACTGACGACAGGACTGCAGTTCGCCTTGTACAGACACGATTGAATGGTACTGCTCATGGGATACCGAAGACAAGGAACCTATAAAGCCACAGGAAGAACCAGAAGGCAATGTAATTCATGTTACACACATTGTACGGAGCTGCACTACAGCACCAGACAGTGAAGAAGGGCTGTAGCACTTGTGAGTGAAGAACATGACTACCTTCACTTACCCTACACTAACTGTATACATGTTACTGCACCAGTAACAGTGCACAGACACAACACCTTTTACACAAATACCCATCTCTCTGTACATCAATACTCTGCTTAATACATGTGAAAACCTCCTGCAAATGCAGAGGAGTCTGATTTAAATGAAATTCTGCTACTATACCTAAACAGCCAAATTTTTTTAAATATGGAAATACTACATTAAGCCCCAGCACATTGAAAAATTCATTGTACTTTCTTATTTCGCATAATGCTGCGCAGCAATATAATCAAATCATACAACACATAATGCATATGAAATAATATATGAGAGACAGAAGTTCATGTGAAACGAAGTGGAAAATATGAAAAAAAAGGAAAGAAAATATTTACAAAATATATAACAGCACAAGAGTTTTTGGTGGTCAGAAATACAGGCACATTTATATAGATTGCACAAAATATCGTTTCTCTATTTTACTAGTTCAGTTTTTGCATTTCACACTACTTTCTCTATACTGCTTCAATGAAAGCGCAATGATAACACAGAATCCAAAGCGGCCTATTCACCAGATAATGTTACACGACCACACACGTGAGTAGGTGTTCCACTTTATGACAGTATATAAGAAATTATACTGAATGAAGGTGACCGCTATGCATAGATCCGCACTTAAAAGGCTGTCCTGATATGCCAAAATGGTCAGAGTACCTCGATATATTATGAAACAATGAACTCAGCTCAAGGCATGAAATGCATTTTAAGCATTATGTAATGGGAAACGTACAAAGAAGAATGAATGATCTAATTAACAATGCTGCAACGTTTCTTGATGGAAGATAATAGAGAAATTTGAAGTGAACTTAAATGGTTGTTGCTCAGTTAGACGCACTGAGAAAAAATAAATTAAGTTTGTTTGCAAATATCAACTTCAAGATTTTGTTGGTCTGAAAGAACAACACCGACATATACACAAAGGTTTTAGAGGGTGAAATGCATAATGAAGCAACACGAGATTGTCATTGTACAGTTACTTTAACATCATTTACATATTGCAGTGTAAAATCAAAGTGCCAATACGAAGCATTGCAGTAACCTATATACATAACTTTCTTTCACATCATACAGATGTGTAAAGATGTGCATTATTAAATACCTAGCCGGAACCAGGGCTTTGTAAGATGGGTAGAATTTCTTTACACTGATGATTGAAACATTCACATTACAACGAAATCCATTACATTCTTCCCAATTTCAAGTGACTAACAGAGCAGAAAGTAAACAGTCAATTTCAGTCATTTCAATATAACCCAAACCTTTGCACTAGTCCACAGACATGGTCATATCACCATCAAAATCTGATGTTAATAGCATATTAGGCTGCAACATAAGCGTAAAATAGTGAATCATTTCTAAGAAGGGGCTGGTGCAATGCATTTCTGGCAATATCCAAATTATGGAACTTCTTGGTTTCTCCATAGAAGGGATGGCCACATCTGCAACAGCACACAGACCACTGTTAAAGGAGTACTGACATGAATTTTTAAAATTTTCGGATTGTTGCTCTAAATGAAAGCACGGGTGTCGATAACCCTAAAAAGAGTGTCTTGATGCCTGGGGATGCATTGCATGTATTTTTAATACCGCTTCTTTCAACCAGCAGTTTCGGTTTCGGTTTCGAGAGGGCGGCTTCATAGTGACGTGTCAAGTCGGCCCGTGACGTCACGGGCAGACAGCAACCCACGAAATATGCACCTGCTGTCCTTTGCTGTCAGTCGAACGTGGTTCATGATGGGTGAACTGTCGTCCAGTGCCTCCGACAGCAATTTCTGGGATTTAGGCTGCATGCAGGACCCAGATTTCGCAAACCAAGTCAGCCGACTTGAAACGTCATAGGGCTCTCCATGCGGTGAAGCTGCCTTGCAGATGCTGGGAGATGAAAACTTTAAATATCAAACTTAAATATTTATACGTGTTTCCCGGATGCGGTGTGGGGAGAGCGTTAACACTACACGCCAAGGAAACCAAAAACGTGCGTTTTGTTGCACTTCAAAATCGTGTCAGTACACCTTTAAGGCCAGCATAAACAGCACGGTACACTCAAACAAACTTTAGCCCTTGGCATCAACTATGTTTGATCGTTAGAAGTTCCTCAATCAATTACATTTTTTAGTACTGTAATTGAGTGACTACTGCTTTAATAACTAATCTTAATAACTAATTTGATGTAACTATTTATATTTTTTTGAAAAAACAAGCTCTATACATAGGGCAATACAAGTTTGCCCACTTGAATTTGGAAGGAAGTATGGAATTGAACATCTGTGGTGGTGCGATGCAGCAGCATGTAGGATATGAATGCCTAGTAAACCAAACCAACGTGTCGAGTATCTGTTTCCTCATATTGGCACACCATATGTCGGCAGACTATAATAAACAGAGCTTCAGTCGCTAAATGATGATGGGTGCATTAAGTGCAGATGCCAGAAAACCTAACATGTATACAGTTTTTCCTTCATATATTAGGACGTTGAGAAGGTGTCCTTGCTGCGCTTCGAAGAGAACACACATGCGAGACTTCAGCCAGAGAGTAAATAAATCTTATGCACTACACTTTCATACAATGCTGTCTGTCATTCCCATGGGCACATTGAAAGAGTTTTCAGTGTGGTTGCTTGGGTTTACACACAGAAACAAGGACTGCTCAGCACCAGTTTTGAAAGACATTTGTCAGTCAAGATAAACAGCACGTGCATGGCTGCAGAGGATTCTGAGAAATGGGCTCACTCATTCTATATGCTGGAATGTAAAGGTTCGGTGATAACGCAAAAGGCAATGCACCACGTTTTACTGATTCTTATATTAGTACTCTCTTTAGACAGCAATTCATAACTGCAGTCAGTATCATCTTGAAAAAAGCAAATTTATAGTCACTTATTTTTTAAAATGTGGACAATTATGGTATAAACAAATTATATCCATGATAAGGACGCGCCTCTTTGCATGCCAATATTTTCTGTTAAATGCAAGGGATATAGAGAATAACTTGTTAGTCTCCACAGTAGAACGTGCTTAACTTCCCAAGTATCACTATATCTCTGGGAAAATATTCGGCTTTCTATCTTTTCCGTAATAATGTCAAGTTTCAAAATTCCTTTCCATGCTCTTCAAAGACATAACGAGTGCACCAAGAGCAAGGAGTGACATATACAGGCAATGAGGAACGGGATATAAATGAACCTGGGATAATCTTGTTTTCCAAGTAAATACGGTGCCATGTTTGGCACTGTGAAACAGTCATATTAAGGTCCATATAGGAAACGATTGTTCCTAGCTCACAGTAAAGAAAAAAAATGAATGCAGTTAGTTCATCAATGTTAGTTTTGATATCTTGTTCACTTAAAGCATAACACAAGAATAGAAACACAAAGGATGACAGGGCCGAATGCACAAGGAAGTAACACATGACTGCTGCTTTAAACTTATTTCAAAAACATTTCAAGATTCTACATGATGAAAGCAAATGCCACTACTAATTGCTGCAGTAACTCGCCTGAAATTTTTTTAGGTCAGTTATTGTGCAAGCTAAACTTGCATGAGCATGTGCTCTGTTGAATAGACTTGTGAAGTCAAAAGTGTGCATTACCAAATACATAGCCTGAATGAATGCTTTGTAATGACAAACACAATTTGTTTTACACTGATTGAAACTTAAAACACTGCAGTGAGGTGAGCCTTATTCTTCACAATATCGATGGACTACCAGATTTAAGAACAAGTATCTGATTTCACATGTTTCTATATGACCAATCGAAGAGAGGAGCGTATGAACAGTCACGCTACCATCATAATCTAAATTCACACACACAAAAAAAACGCTAGGACTGCACAGAAAACGCAGCACAGTCACAGCGAAAGCTGGAAGAATGGCATTTCTAGAGTCCATTGTAAGCTCTCTTGGGGCTAGTAACACAAGTACAATAGCAAGGTACCCACTACGCCATAAATCATAACTTTTGTGAACTTGGGAAACACTCACTACGCCATTATTCGTCATTTTGCGGAGAAGCGAGGTACCAGCTATACATCTGTAAGGCATTAGGTACACTTTGTTGAGGCGACAAGTGATGACGATGAATAATTATGGCTGACCCCTTTGTAATCGGTTGGAAGCTTTAAATGACCCACTAGTTACGTAATTCGCATTGCGTGACGCCCAGTTGCTCTTGGACTCTCCCACCTCGCTACATAACATATGTTAACGTGAGAAAGAGAGAGAGGGGGGAGAGAACTTTATTGAGAACCTGAGGAAATGGATCATGGGGGACTTATGGGCTTCCTTGGCAACCAATACAAGTGCACTTGCAAGGAAACCACCACACTATAAATCATAATTTTTGTGAGTATAGGGAAGCAGCCACTATGCCATTTTTTGTCATTCTGCGGAGAATCGTGGTTCCCGCTAAACACCTGAAGGCATTATGTGCACTTTGTTGATGCTGTGGCTAATGACGATGGAGAATTATGGCAGATCCCTTTGTAATGGGTTGGAAGCATTCAACAACCCTCTCGTTGCGTAATTCGCATTGTGTGATGCCTGGTTACAGAATTCGCATTGTGTGACTGCCTGGCTGTTATTTTACTCTTCTACCACGCTATATTACACATGTTAATGTGGTTCCTTCCCGACATGAAGCCTGTATAGGGTCTTCTTGCAAAGCAGTTTCAAGGCACCGGCATCGCTCCGAGGTAGAATACTGGGCTCCCACACAAAGGGCCCAGCTTCGAACCCCGTTCCATCTTGGATATTTTTTTTTATTTCGATTTTTTTTCTTATACCTTGCAGTAGCGGTTATGGACACCTGCGGCGGCAGACAACTACGGCGCCAGAAACGACCAGTTGAAATGATCTCATAACAGCTCTCGCTGTAAAAATCTAACAGCATAGCAGCAAGGAAAAGCAAGCTAATAATTTTTTGTGAAGAGGAAACAATGATGCACTTATGGCAATATCCAAAGCTTGGAAGTTCTTAGATGTCTCGTATAAGAAACGGGCACATCTGCAATAGCACAGAGATCACTTTTAAGACCAGCCAGAACACTCACAGTGCACCCACACATACTTCTACACTTGGAGTCATCTAGACTTGCACGTCACAAATTACTTGTGATCTATTACCTTACTTTCCATCGTTGGAATTTATCACACATTTAGGCAACCAGTTACATTAGTCAGGCAAAAGATGTAGTGGGCAAAATCAATTTCAGCACCAGTATTTGGCAGAAAATATGCAATAGAACATCAACATTTGTACCAAGCAGCAGCATATAGGATGCGAGTGCTCAAACAGATCAGTGTGCCCATAATTTGTTTTGTCATCTTAGCACTGCTTGTTGGTCGGTTGTTTGAACAAGTGCTGCTCTGGCTCAACAACAATGACCACATTGGATGTTGAAACCAATAAATTAAGTATGGGTAACATTCTGCACCTTTTGCTGGACTTCTTGGAAGTGCGTTCTTTAAGACTCAGTAACAATGAAGAGGTGCATTTCAAGGTGGACAAAGAATGTCAGATTTGAGCCATCGAGTAAATAAAATCTCATGCACATCGTAGTGCAACGCGGTGCAGCTCTTTCCTGCATGCATATTAAGCAAGCTTTCAGTGTTGTTGCTTGTTGCTGGTGTTTTTGTTATGAAACAAGGAAAGATGACAGATACAAGTTTTCAAAAACAATTCTTAGTGAAAAACAGTACCGGAAGCACTGCAGAGGATGCACTGAAGGACACAGGATAGCTCACTCTATTTGCTGGAATACTAGGTTTGGGGAAGAAATAACGCAAATGCAGTCTATTACATTTAAGTAATGTTTAATTATTCTACTCTCTTCAGGCAGTATTTCATCGTGAAGGAAAAAATTGTATATGATTAACCGTTTTCTGTAATTCGTATAAATATGGAATGAACAAAGGTTCACGCTAGGGATGCATAGCAACACTTACCAACATGCCGCCACATACGTTCAAGAAACAAATTCTTCAGTTATGCCAAAACTACTTCATCAAGCTTAAGTACCTTAATGGCCCCTCCGTGACACACCACATCTTTCAACAACCTTTTCCCAGCATTCATTCAATGGATTATAGATGCGATGAGTGAGAACTGTCGAAAGCTTTCTAATAGAACCTGAGTGCGACATTTCATAATAAGTAAGTCACCTGATCTTCTAGAAAAATGAGATTCGAAAATAAGTACACTGCTGACGCCAACCTTGGAGCCAGGTCAAGGATCCGTTGTTGCTGCTGTCCCCATTCATTTTTTCAACTGCAACATCCCCAACTCTTATTTTAAAAATGACGTAACCTTGAAATGTTGTGATGGTGGGCAACCGCAACACTACCCAGCCGATGGCACTGCTTCATATTGCCTCTCCATTATGCTCGTTGGATGGCATCTGTTGCCGAGACCAGGCTTCCATTATCTTCCAATTTTTCCAGAGTATAGACTTATCCCAAACTCAGCACATTCAAGCACATGCATAGGCATGACTATCACATGCCTCCAAACAGTAGCCAATAGACCATATGCTTGCACATAAGATACAATCAAGATACGTTGAAATAGGACAAGACAGCACAGACAAGAGAACATTCAGAGAAGAGGTTACACCCATGGGTGTCGACAGGATTTTGTCTTGGGGGGTGCAAACCAGTGTTGCATCGCTGCTAAGGGAGGAGAAGCGTTGGTGTAGCTCGGGTCGGGTGTAGCTGGTGTGGCTTGAGAGGAGCAAGTGCCCCTTTTGCACCCCCCTGCCGACGTCCCATGGTTACGGCACAGAGAAGATGCTCCCCACTGTTGTGTTTTACCATCCTCCGCTGTAACTGAAAGGATACTAAAGGCGAATATTAAGTTGATGTGGACTCTTAAAATATTTGAGAAACCTTGGAGTGTGCCATTCATGGCATTCGTTTCTGTACGCAGAGGGATTGAGACCACATGATTGTTGTGCTTCATCAATTGTTCATTGCCCTGTAATAAACATCAATTGTGAGACTGTGTTGGCTGCTGTTCTTTCCTTTCCTCTCGAATGTCTGAATTTATGCCATTGCAGCTGTGAACATACACACAATACATACACGTTATGCATGAGCATCTGAATCGTTATGCACAGCATCTGATCTGAACAAGTCACCCTAATAGCTCAATACCTTTGTAAAGAATTGTCAAAACCGTTTCAGGGTTATAAATAAGCTGCATCGAAACAACACAGTATGCCAAGGTGCTAACATGTTTTCACATTAACTGATCACCCAATACGATTATTTTTTTCTCAGTCTGCAGAGAGGCATGTACAGACTGCAAAGTCACTGTTGGAATTGCTAATACCAAGAAATAAATAAAAGGCATAAAGAAGCCCTGCTGAAACTTAAGCTCTGACGAGAAATTCCTTAATTATTAAGGAAACCACTGACTGAGCTGTTGTAAGGGTGACAAATAAATGCCAATGTCTGGTGCTTTGAAAGTTATGCGTGTCTTATGCGCATCTCCGACACGTACAAGATTTATGCTTCTCGAGTTAAAACTATTAGGGGTGTGCGAATATTAATTTTTTCGAATACGAATCGAATACGAATATCCACCTTCGAATATCGAATCGAATATCGAATATCAAAGGAAAAATGCCTCCACAGTAACAATATTTTATTTAACATGTAGCTATTTAAAAAAAAAGAACATGAACAGCCTGACTGGCAACACAACATGTACTGCTATCTCCAGAACACAATGTTCAGGCTAGCACAATGCACATCACAACACAAGCAAATATCACGGCGCAATGAAAGTAATGCATACATGTTATCACGAAGAAATATGAGTTGCTCCACATGATCAGGCAGGGTTATAAATAAGGCAGGGTTATAAATAAACAGAGACACCCCCCCCCCCCCCTTGCCACTGAAAAGGCACGCTCGCTTGGAACAGAAGTGGCTGGTATAGGGAGGTACATGGGGCAAAGCTTTGCCAGACTGGGGTATCTGAAGGTGCCTACAGTCCGCCACCAGTCACATGGGTCACTGTCTTTCTTTAGAAGTGGTCCCGCATAGTGAACGAGTGGTAGTGCGGCACGTTACGGCCGCATAATATTGAAAATGTACGGTTCCATGATCGCCAACAGCGCTGCACGTCGGAGATGCACCAGCAATAAATCGTACGTATTGGGGCGCTCGTCGCAGGCAGATATCGTGCCTCCGTGTACTTACGATGTTTATCGCTCCTCTCGGCAACGTTTTCAGCGATACGAACGCAGCAGAAATGTCGAAGACGAGTTATTTTATGCATGATAATCGAATCGCATATTCGAATTTTTCGAATATTCGAAGTTATCGAATATTCGAAACTTTTCGAATACACGATTTTCGAATCGAATACGAATATTTCGAATGTAATATTCGACGAATATTCGAAAATTTCGAATATTCGCACACCCCTAATAACTATCCTTCGTAAGACTGGCACACAGGCTTATTAATGTCATTGCACGACTTCGATACCGGTTGCAACGCTAGGCTATAGGCACATGGTCCAAAAGAACCAGGGAGACGCACAGAGCTGCGGTTCGACCGGGATTACAAACACACAGAACCGTAACCGTTACTCCACAAATAAAGCCAACAGGTGCAAGCAATGTTGAGTGTTGGTTGTAGCTAAGGTACGCGGTCACGCGTGTTGTGCGGACGTCTCCCTGGTTATTTTGGCCGTGTGCATTTTTAGCGCGACGGCATCCAAATTATATTCCACGACTTTCAACTGAGCTTCATACCTTAGTGCTGCAATAATGCATTCATTACATACTTTCCTTGTATTTCAATGACATGCAGCACATTCAAGATTACCGTCCAAATGATATATCGGTCGCCCTCTATCGGACGCGCCTCGATTGCGTGCTAGGCAGGATAGCGCCGGCGCACTCCCCATTGGTTTTGCTGTCGGCGCTCTACAAAAACGCCTCGCGGAAGCCCTCCAGGGCATTTCTGTAAGTACTTTCGAAATGAACTGTGTTCTTTACTGTCAAAATAATCATTTTCGACGAACTGAAAGCACAAGATAGTCTACAGTCGCTGTCTCTTGGCAGAAAACCGAGCACGTCCGCTTCGCGCTGTCACCGAGTTGGAGACCCCTGAACCGGCTTCTTGCGTGAAAGGTAGTCACTCGCTGAGTGCAAACTATGTGGAATATCTCGTTACAGTAGACTGCCTGTATAACCAAACGGAGCATAACAGAAAGAAGCCTCAAGCCAGCGATCGCACGGGTTCGCGACGACTGACGGTGCCTCTTCATGTATGAGCGTCTGCATGTATGTTCGTACTGATGGTTTCGCTTTGGCTGTTGCTAGGGTTACGTCCAGACGTAACTGTAGTCACCGCTATCGTTACGTCCAGACTAAAGTCCCTAGATTTTTCCCTGTTGAAGAGCAGGGAAAATCTAGGGACTCTAGTCATGTGGCTTTCCACAAACGTGAGTACATTATTTTCCTCTTGCTCAGTGAAGGCCCTCTGCGCCCTTCGGGCGCGGCAACCTAATCGTGGCTTCGCCCTCGCTTCGCGAGTGCGGCCATTTCGCTAACGCTCAATGGCCGGTTGGCAGGATCACGGTCACGCGCTACTGGCCGCTGTCGCGGCCACGCGCTGTTTAGCCCGCGCAGCCTGCCCCTTCGGGGCAGGCGGAGGTGTACGTAACCCAAGAGCCGCGTCGCGCTTCTCTGGCAACAGACTTCAGCAACACCTGAGACAAAAAAAAAAAAAAAAAGAAAAAGAAAAAAAAAAAGTTGCAGCAGCGAGGTTCGAACCAACGTCCTCGCAGTTCCGAGCACGACACGCTAGCCGCTGCGCCACTGAGACCAATCGGTTCGGTAGGTCTAACGGGCTGTATTTGTATTGCCACACTGGACGTAACTTTTAAGACTCGTTATTCTTACGTCCAGACGTAACTGCAACGGCTCGTACCGTTACGTCTAGACGTAACGCTAGACACTCCCTTTCGCTTTTGCTACGAGCGCGTTTTGGCACCGCGCTGTGAACTTTAGGCCGCAAAATATGAGCATTTGTGAGTAAACAAACAACTACTGTTGCGCGGACGCTATCAAAGTAGTTCAAAAACAATTTCCTTACAACTGCGGCTTCGGTGCGCATGGCAACTTTGTGATCTGCCGTCCCGACGATTCAGTGTTTTTTTTTTTTCGTTCTAAATTCGTGTACGTTTCAATGTCATTTGACAAGTTGTCTCGCACTGCGTATTGATCGGTCTTCTCAGCTGGCAAATGCCGCTGCTTCTGTTTCTTTATTCAGCGCATTCGTTTCGTTTGGTGCTCACACAAAACGTGAGCAAATGCGACGTCTTTTTTAATGCTCCTTAATTATCGTTCCGTTTGCATTCCAGTGAACTTGCCGCTCTCTGTCATCAACAAATTCATAGACCAAAGCTTCACCACTTCGAGATTACTAGTGGAAGGAGAACCAGTCTACGAGACCGAGCATGTAGTAGCACGCGACGCCTAGGAAAAGAAAGAAAATACAGTAACGTTTGCCGGACTTGTTCTGCACACGTCGGCTGTGAACTAGGACCCACATGAACTTGAAATAGCGGTGAATAAAATAGAAGGTATGGCAGCAACCAGCAGCCGCAAAACAGGATAGCAATTATTCGGCGTGTACCCCAGCAATTTTGGCAGCATCGTCGTGTCTAACGCCAACAGGGTGGCATCTTTCCCACGTAAATAAATGTCTCCAAGAAAATACATGGGGTTGGCCGGTGGGCCGATCACGGAGGCAATGCAAAATTTATGTAGCTTTGCTTTCATCAAATAGGAAGGTTGCCTGTCGGCGTCCGGCGTCGGCGGCGCCAACACGAGTGATGCAAAAAATAATCGTCACGTGATGGTGTCACCATATGACGTCATCATGACGTCACAGATCGCCAAAATGTGTAGCGTCATTATGACGTCACATAATGTGACGTAACAGCGTCATTATGTAGCGTCATTATGACGTGATCGGTCACGGAGGTCGTGCAAAACCGCGTTAGGTGCAGAACGCTTTTGGAGGGGGGCGCGGGAGAATCAGTACATCGACTGACAAGAAGAAGATGGCTTTCGCCTTCTAGTCATCTTTAACGAATACATAAGGGACCCTGTGCGTTTTTTATTTCAACGTATCTAAACAATGACTTGCGCATCTGCTGCCGATTTTGTGGACGCTGAGCATGGGGCCAACGATCAAGAGATCGCATTGGAGGGCTCTGAGATGGCATCGCACGTGGTAAAAGGTAGCGCTTTTACCATCCTGTGGCAGATAAGCATCATTTGCCGGCGGAAAGTGCGCGCGCCATCGTGTCAGTGCGCGCTGTCTGCTACTCACCGAACATCGCAGGCCCGACGTAGTAACAAAAGTCTTCGTCGCGGAAGTGCTCGTTGCACACAAGACTCGTAGCGGATGGCTACTTGTCGGTTCTTAGCTTTACAACCCATGCTTCACGCTGTTTCTTGTCCCGCGGTTACCAGTGCAGGCTGACACTGGGCTCCTTTGCGTAAGCGCGGCACTGCGGCACCGAGCGGTAGAGCCCCATGTTCGTCGCCTTCGGAGGCAGCCACTCTATTGCAATGGTTTCAATTGAGTAGAAAATGAGAGAACACTTCCGAATTTGAACGAACCGCAGCGCATGTGGGACTTGAAACTCGTTTTCAAAGCACGCGGCAGTGCGCCACAGGCAGCCGACGCGGCCGCTGAGACCACGTGATCCTGCCAAGCACGTCACGCCGACGGTGGCGCCGGCGTTTCCAGTGGTGGGCCTCGAGGCCAATAGCGCAGCAGAATCTAACGACGCGCACACCATTTATCACAACAAGAAATAAGTGACATGCAGCAGTTATTAAGATCATGGCAAAGAAAACAAACGGCAGTATGTCACCTGCGCAGCTTGGTCATCCGCTGTGTGCGTTCGACGTTCCGCGCGGCTATCACGACCGCACTCGTCACTGACGTCTCAAATGACAAACGTGACATCTCCGCGAGTTTGTTCATCGACGTATACGAATCTCTGGAACGTCAAAGACACGTTGTCACTTCACAGACGCCAAACACGATTTCTAAGGAGTCCAAAAAATGAAAGCGGCGCGTCCGTACATCCCACATGGACACGGAGGAAGGGCGAAAAGGTGTGTGCACATGGGCAAAAAATAAACAGATGATGATGATGATGATAAGTTGGCGGCCTGCCCCTTTGCAACGGGGGAACACTCTCAGTGTCCTGACCTCAACAAAGACGGCACCGTGAAGTTTCGGTTTCGAATTGGACGCGCTTTCGTTTTTGAAAGTGCGATAAGCATCAGACTTACACAGTAGGCAAATGGCTGTGTATATTCTGAGACTGCATATCGCGAGCAATGAATTCTATGTTATTTCTTTGAAAATTGCTGACATTCGTTTTAGGCACTTAACTTTTCGTGAAGCCATTTGTGCGCATGTGTTCCCGTAGCTGTGCCCGAACCCATGAACGCTCGTACTGGCGTGTGCACCGCGCTTTCGGTGGCAAAATGAGAAAATACAGCTTCGAGTTGTCTTGCTTCGTCCTTGTTAGCCTTCCAAGGCTTCCGTAGACTTGTCAGGATGATCTGCGCACGCACGCACGCACGCGCGCGCACACACACACACACACTGTTTTTTACACACATATATATATTTGTAAGCTGAATGTGTGCAGCGACGAACTAGTACTAAAAAAAAAAAACAGGAACTGCAATAGATTAAATCTCTCACAGTCAAGCTAATAATTGTTTTCGACATTTTGTCTCCAGAATAGCATATGACTACCATTGGAATTGTACAATGTCATGCTTTTAGTTGGGACGAAGACACACACACACACACACACACACACACACACACACACACACACACACACACACACACACACACACACACACACACACACGAAGGTGCCCTTAGGCAAGCTTCTCCTCACATGCAATGATATCGTGGAGAAGCCTGCTTTACGTGAATTTTAGAGGCGTCTGTCCCAGTCAAAAAGCACAGACATGTTCACAATCTCAGGCATCTCGAAGTCACTTCAAAACATCAATTAAATCTACAAATCTTAAAAGGTGGTAACAAAACCTAAAAAACAAAAGAAACTTAGATCTTGTCAACATTTTATTGCATTCTTATGCGTCTCTATTTTTACTCATCTTTATTGCCCCGTGCACATGTGGTATTAGAGACTCACTTTGCGCATTAAGTATGCATTGCAGTGGACAAAGGAAAAGTATTGTGTCTAGAAAGTTGTGTGAATGGTCTCAGAAGATAAAGAAAACAAGAGTTGCAAAACAAGATACCTTTACTGGCCTTCAAGGCAATCAGCATAAGCAACAAAATGGTTCTTATATTGATTGTAAACTTGTGAAGAACTCTCAGCAAATGCTTCTTATGGAATCGCGCATTGTTGGATATCCCAAATATGTCTGTGACATCTTCCTTTCAATCCCTAACAAGCACTAAAACACGCACACTTTAGTTTTTACCCACTGCTTCAACCCCGTACACTTTCATAACGATTCCAGTGACAGATTTCTCTGAACGCAATAAGCTGTAAGAAACTAAATTGCCAAGGCACTTTGAAACTGTTTCTTACACTTTGAATGTTACTTTCAACCATAAAAATTTGATTCATCAATCAACCCTCCTTTCGTTTCTGCACCAATGAATGCTCCTGCCCTAGGGATTCTTCTCAGAATGACGACAGGGACATGTGGTCTTTGAGGCGGTCTTTCTGCAAAAAGAATGCATTGCAGTGAACACAGGAAAAGGGGCGCTCTCCTGTGTTGGTAAGAATTTCCTTTGTGAGACAAGCATTATCAATGAATGCGGCCGGACACAAGTGACAACGGAAGGGGGCTTGCCCGTGTTTGCAAAAGTGGCTTTTCATGTTGGTTTTGTCCTTGGTCACATAGTTGCACTGTCGGCAGGAATGCAGCTGGAATTGCAGACACAAGTGACCGGTGCTGCTCCAGGGATGCCAAAAAGAGGAACCTATAAAGCCAAAAGCAGAACAGGAAGGTGATGAAAACCATGTGTCACATACTACATGAAACTTGACTGCAACACCAGGCAAGCAAGAATGGTTGCTACACTTTTAAGAAAAGTATTTCATAACTTGGCCTATCTAAGCCAGATGTGTCTGTAGAGGTAACAGTACACAGATCTAACATGTGCCTTGAACAACTTCCCATCTCTCCGTATACAGATATTATGGCGAATATATGCAAACACCTGCACCCAACAAATAGGTCCGATTTCGATGCGATTCTGATACTGGTATGATACTTAAAGTATGCCACCACCTCTGAGAAAAAAAAAACGTTATATGGAGTTACTGTGCTACTTTTGTTTTGTCACGCTAAGGTATTTAAAATTATTTAAATTATTAAAACAATAAAATCATTTTTTATATTAATGAAAACTGCCAATTATCTGGCCGATATGTCACGAGTCATAACGAAGGAACAGTTTGCACAAATCCAATGCAACTTTGTAGGCACATAAGCACGTGAACTGAGCCACCATTACAGCAATATCTGCATGTTAAAGTCAGCTATCATAAAAGTATCCAGAAATATTACTTACAGCACAAATAGTTTCCAAACAACTGTCCACAGTATAAGCTACCATCCGTTTTCAGCTATCCCGTTTTATTGCACAGATAAATATACAGCAAAGCAGCACGCCAAATTTCATGCAGAAGTACTTGTCCATTCACATGACTGCAAGTGCAAAAAGTCTAGTTTTAGGAAAAATGACTTGATATATTAACTAAACGTGCACAAACTTTCCATATGTCTAAAATTCATCAGGCTCATAGCTTGGGCCATCCTTAGAAAATGCACATTCCCTTTTCATTTTAGTAGACACGCACTAATTTCTTGCCTGTTTAATGTTTCAATGTGATGGACATGCTGCCTATCTGTAACGATTCAAGATGTAGATTTTGGCCCTGTGGTAGCCAGGCTCGATGCCTGCCTGCTTCAATATGTCAAATAAGCCCCACCTACCATCAATGCTTAAAAGAATTAAATACTCATGCTGACAAATGGGTAGACCTGACTGTACAGGGGCGATTGAAAGAAATGCGGACAGCATGGTGCACTGTTTTCATCGAGCTCTGACCTAAAAAGATGTTAGAATGGTTCTTGATTGTATCATGAATGACTAACGGCTTTTTATTACCATCCAGGCTACAACCGTCTGAAAAAAAATGCGAAGTAGCAGAGCATGCAGATGCCACTCTGTTCGTGTTTGTTTCCATCCCCCCTGTACATTAACAGGGAACTGAAGAAATTCTTTATTTAAATCAAAAACATGCAATGTTATAAAACATTTGTCTGAGAATTTTTGACCTAGTACATCAAAGCTTCACGTCATAACCTTCATAAGTAGTGACATCTCCGATGAGTTGGCACCCATTATAGAATCGGAAGCTTTCACATTTTTATTGAAATGCGTACAAGACGGACTAAAAAATGCTCATAATTTTTAACAGGTTAAGATAAAGAAATACATTTTGGCTAGATAGCATTGAACAAACAGGGCCATTAAAATGTAAAAGAAAGAAAATTGCACTTTTGAATGTAGTGAATTACCTTAAACAGTCAAACATCTTTGCATATGTTCAGCTACATTAAGCACAAAACCATTAAACTAACTACCATACTTTCTTTTTGCACAGATGTATGCATAAAAAGCTGCACACCAACAGCACCATTTGACAACTGAACATATAGATCGCATAAAATAAAATGCGACATAAAAAAGTTTACACATGACAAGCCAGAAAAAAAGAAAAAAAAAAGCAAAATGCTTACAACAATTATAATAGCATCACAGTTTCTGGTGGTGTAAAATACAAGCCCATCGTCATGCGTAACACAAAGATTTTTTTATTAATTAGCAGAGTTTACACATTCCTTGTTAATGTTTTTACTATATTGCTTCAATGAAGGCATACTGAAACAACTAGCACCAAATGTGACTTAGTCACCGGCATGACAGTAATCGTGACACGAAAGCAAACAAATTAAACTGAACAAAAAATAAGAGCTGCTGCCGCAGATCGATATGCAAGAGAGTGGAAGGGGACATTCTAGTACTTCATGACATTCCTGCCCCCAACCACTGCGAAAAAAGCCGTTTTGCTCTATGGCTCCTCACTGTCACGCGACACACAATATTAAAAAATGTATCGGCCAAATAAAAGCATGTAACTATTCAACCACTGGCATCAGCAAGTTTCATATCATAGTCTCAATTGCCCTTTGTGGAAGCAGTGAAACTGTTATTCAAACTAGCAAATGAACATGTTCCCTTATATGGTGGTTAAAATACAAAATTTTCGATGGACACTGCCATAAAACAATATATAATTTGTTATATCGATAATATTATTATAATGGAGCTTGCTTTAGACAGGCCTAACTGCAAACTAATATCAAATGTACACTAAACTACTCCATCACTGATAAACCTGCAGGAAAGACAATATGGCACCATACCACAACGGCAGAACCTCAATTGCACAACTGTCTGTTTTTCTTGTTAATTATATATGTAACGTGAAACTACATGAAGGTTCATGTCAGGAATGCATTTTCAGACTCCAATCTAAATTTAAGACAAGTCAAATCTTTGTCATCAGGGCACAGCTGTAAGATCACCCAAAAGCACTTAAATTCTATTTAACAATGACAGATTTCTTTCTAAGCCATATACTGTAAGAAAGTCAATTGCTGAGGCACTTAAAAACCATTTCATACACCCCCTTTAGATGTTAATTCAATCATAAAAATTCAAACAATAAATTCTCCCTTTGCTTCTACAACAATGAATGCCCCTGCCCTTTATTTAGAGTTTTTCTGTCTGAATGACTACGGGACATGTGGACCTTCAGGTTGTGTTTTCGAGAAAAGGGTGCATTGCAGTGAACACAGGAAAAGGGACGCTCTCCTGTGTGGGTGAGCATGTGTTGCATGAGGTTGCCTTTCTGTGCAAAGGATGCGTTGCAGTGTACACAGGATCGAAAAGGGACGCTCTCCAGTGTGGATGCGCACATGAGCGATGAGGTTGAATCTGTGAGTGAATGCCGCTGGACACAAGTGGCAGTCGAAGGGGCGCTCTCCAGTGTGAATGCAAAGGTGTCTTTGCATTTTTGTCTTGACCTTGGTCACATAGGTGCACCGCTGGCAAGAGTGCAGTTGGCCTTCTACAGAAATGAGTGACTCGTACTTCTCCAGGGAGGCAGAAGACAAGGAACCTGCAACCTAACAAGTAGAACAGGAACCAATGCAAACTGTGTCACTACATGGAATAAGACTTCAGCATCAGGCAATGCAAAACAGTTACTGCACTTTTATGAAGTACATGATAATCTTTGAGTAACCAAAGCACGATACTGAAGTGGTTACAGTTCAATGACCCAGTAAGGGTCTCACACAAGTTTCCATCTTTCCGTACATGAATACTGTGAAGAAAGCATCAACAGGATTGGGAGACGTAATGTAGTATGGGTGTGAAAAGTGATAGGGCATTTTTTCCGTGATGCTACCGAGGAATTCTGATTTGGAGCAATTTTTGGAGCAGCAAAATTTCCATTTTGGAGCACTTTGGAGCAGCAAAAATTTCCATCTTGGAGAGCTAGAAATATTTCAATTCATTGTGAAATCTCATTGAAAAAATAATCTCAGGAGAACTCCATCTTTCACTCGATAATGCAAAAATAAGGGCTCATGCAGTTGAGTGTTCTGGATTAACCTCTTCGGTGATTATTTTCGACACTAGCAAATAGACAGAATACCGGATCAATAAAATTGTACTTTATGAAATAACACTCTAAATAAATCTATGCGGTCATCAGCAGACGTGGTAGACAAACGCCGTGACGCACAACAGTGCCTCAATGCCAGAGTCACTTTCCCTGATGCATTCACCTAAGACAACTCCATGACGAAAGCCAGGTTCTGCTCCTCGATCGAATGTCTGCGGCAGTGCGATGCAGCAGCATAGAGAATGCCAATGCCAAGTGAACCAAACCAATACGCTGGGCATCCATTTTCCCATTTTAGCACACCATGTGTGGGTAGATTATGTGTGGGGGTGATGCTGTGGCTAAATGAAGATGCGTGCATGAACTGTAGATGCCAGGGCATCGAATGTGAACACAGTTTCTTTTACATTTTTCTGGACTCTTAGGAGGTGTCTTCCTTGAAACTTAGCAATAATGAACTGCTGCATTTGGAAGAGAACACACATGCGAGAATTCAACCAGTGCGTAAATACAATTTATGAACCATGCTTTCGTACAAGGGTGCCTCTCTCCCTTATGGGCACATGGAACGAGTTTCCAGAGTTGTTACTAGGGTTTGCACACTAAAAGAAGGAGCGATGAGCAAGAACATTGAAAAAACGCCAGGCCTGCGCTGAAACCGCAGCACAGTCACAGCGAAAGCTGGAAGAGCTTTCGCTGGAGCGGCACCAGCTACACGTCGGTAAGGCATTATGTGCACTTTGTTGACGCGACGACTGATGACGATGAATAATTATGGCTCAGCCCTTTGTAATGGGTTGGAATTCAGTTCACAGCGGAAATGGAGACCCATTCAACCCTCCTCTTCCTGGATGTGTTGGTGAGAAGACAACATCAGAGCCTCTCTTTCTCCGTCTTCAGGAAGCCAACACACGCAGGGCGCTACCTTCACTTCAGCTCAAATCACCCCGCCTGCCACAAGTTCTCCGTTGTACAGAGCCTCGTGAAAAGGGCCGAAAGAATCTGCTCGTCTCCACGGCGGCAGAAGGAAGAAAAAAGAAAAATAATCCGTGATCTCGGCGACAACGGCTATACTAAGGCGTTCATTCGCAAGGCCCTGCGCAGGAATAAGGGTGGTGGGGATAGAGAGCCAGCGGCGCCGCCTCAGCGACGCCGTGTGCCGATTCCCTACATCGCGGGAACCAGCGAAACTTTAGCGCGCATTCTGGGAAAGGCGGGGGTCGGCGTGGCGCACAAGCCAACCACCACCATCGGCCGTTTTTTCCCCCTTCCCAAAGATCGCGCGCCTGCGGAAAAAGCGCAGGGCGTCGTGTATAGGATCTCGTGTTCAGACTGCCCCGCCACGTACGTCGGGGAAACAAAGAACTTCCACGAAAGGATGCGGCAGCATAAGAACGATCTGCGTCAGCTGAACAGCGAAAGGAGTGCAGTAGCAGAACACTGCGAAAAGTGTGACCACTGCATTAGTCCTGACGATGCGGCGATCCTGGAACAGGAAAGCTGTTGGCGCCGGCGGCTTCTCCTCGAGTCGTGGCACATACAGAATACAGCAGAAAACATCAACCGCACCACGGGGACCTTGCCCTCCCTCTATTGTCAAGGCTTGCGGCAACTGGCGGCAAAAAAGCGCATGAAAGCGCATATAAGCGCCGTGCACCTCGGGCCATCTCACCCCTGAAGAAGAAGCCGGTCAGACTTTGAAACGTCGGGTTTCTTAAAATAAACCTTCTGGTTGGAGATTTCTCTTTCTGCCTTTAGCCTCTCCTTTGCGCTCTCTTCTACCACTGCCCTTTCCTCCTACGAATTTATGCTATTCTCCCTCGTGAATTGCCACACTAAGTTACTTTCCAAATCTCAACCTACTCTCTCACTGTCACCTCCAATCAACAAGCTCTCCCCATCCTGGCACACCTCCCCCTCTTTGAAGGAAGCCTGTAGACCACTCACTTTTTATGGCTTCTTGTTTGCATGATGACGGGTCACATGATCCAGGAGTTTCTGTTTCCGTGAAAAGGATGCATTGCAGTGGCCACAGGAAAAGGGACGCTCTCCTATATGGCAGCGCATGTGCCTATTGAGGTGCGCTATCTGTGAAAATGACGCATTGCACTGGTCACAGGAAAAGGGACGCTCTCCTGTGTGGGTGCGCAAGTGGTCAACAAGGTGCTGTTTGTGCGAGAATGACGCATTGCAGTGGTCACAGGAGAAGGGACGCTCTCCTGTGTGGGTGCGCATGTGGGTAACGAGGTTCTGTTTTTGCGAGAATGATGCATTGCAGTGGTCACAGGAAAAGGGACGCTCTCCTGTGTGGGTGCGAATGTGCTCTGCGAGATGGGTGTTTCGAAAGAATGCAGCTGGACACAGGTGGCACTGGAACGGACGCTCGCCCGTGTGTTTGCGAAGGTGTCTTTGCATGTATGACTTGAACTTGGTGACATAGGTGCACTGACGGCAGGAATGCTGTCCATCTTGTACAGACGCGAGTGAATGGTACTGCTCACGGGATGTGCAAGACAAGGAACCTGCAAAGCCACAGGAAGAAGAGAAAGGCAATACAGACCATGTGACACAGATAGTCTGCAAGTGGACTACAATGCCAGGCAATAAAAAAAGGTTGCTGCACTTGTAAATGAAGTACACGATCACCTTCGTCTATATGAAGAACATGTTACTGCAGTAGTAGTGTGCAATGACACAACAAGTTTTACAAAAGCTCCCTTCTCTCTGTATGTAAATACTCTATCTAATACATGGAAAAACATTCAGTGAATGCACAGGGATGTGACTTAGACGTAATTCTGATACTATACCTAAACAGCCAAATTTCTTATATTGGCCACCGGCCCAGTGCAGTATTTATTGTACTTTCTTTCTTTCCCACAAGAGTACCCATAAAATTCTGCACAGCAACTGAACAACTTCAGAATTCAACACACTGAAGCATAAGAAATAAAATATGAGCGAACGAAGTAATAAACAAACTACAAAATTGAAGGAAAGAACACTAAACACTTACAGGGGATAGAACGATATCAAAGTTTTTGGTGGTCAGAAATACCGGCACATTTATGTGGACTGCAGAAAAAATATTTTCTCTGTGTGTACTTGCACAGTTTACCATGCCCATTAATGTCTCAATCCTGCTTCAATGAGAGCATAATGATGCAATAAAATATAAAGTAACCTATGCACCATGTGATGTTTCAGACACTCACACGACCCCCTTTGAGTACATATTCTACATTATCTCAATGTATAACCAAATTACAGTAAAACCTCGTTAGTTCAGGCTTCACGGGACTGGGAAAAATGTCCAAATTAACCAAATGCCAAACTATCGAAAGTATTGTGAGACCACGCTTAAGCCAAATGACTCTTCTTTATTCCTCCTCGAGCCTGAGCCCCGCTACTCAGACCCAAGTGGTGATGATGAGTATTTACAGGTGAGAAGATGAAGCATGCAAATAATGCGCACACTAATTTCCCCGTGCGCTGAAGAGGCCAGCCTGGCCGCGACTTAGACTGGGGACAGACGTCGAAAAGACAGATAGTTCATGCGAAACGTGGACTATCTCTGAACCACGGCAGCGACGGTTGGAAGAAACCTCAACGGGAGTAACACGATAGTTTACAGGCGATGTTTGTTCATTAACTATGTAGGGTCCAAGGAATCGCGATTGAAACTATTCACACAATCCAGGGACACCAGTAGGCGTCCAAAGCAGCACTTCGTCACCAGGACGGAAAGACACGTCATGATGAGAGCTGTCATACCGCTGCTTGCGATTGTGTTGACTGGCTTCTGTATTGAGCCGAGCAAGTTGCCGACAATTTTGAAGTCTCGAGACGAACTGTTCCAGCATAGTTGTATAATTGTCGGTTGGAGTGCATAGGAATGAAGCGTCGATCGTGAATGTCGCCGAATGGCCGTAAACGAGGTATTACGGTGAGTATCCAGTAGTGCGTTGGACGGCGGTATTATGAGCAAACGTCACAAATGGTAAGATTGTGTCCCAGTTGTCATGAGCAGGCCCAATATACATGAATATCATATCAATTAGTGTGTGGTGGAATCGCTCTGTTATCCATTGGTTTGAGGGTGGTATGCTGATGTTGTCTTGTGAACTGTGCCGCAAGTATTAAGCATTTTTTCAATTAGTGTAGACAGAAAAGTCTTGCCGCGATCGCTCAAAAGGACGCGGGGTGCACCATGACGCAAGACAATGGCTCCGAGAAAGAAGGTGGCCACGTCAGAGGCAGAACTAGAGGGTAGAGGAGCGGCCTCTGCGTACCGTGTGAGATGGTCAACCGCTGTCGCAATCCATCGATATCCTGCGGACGTTATGGGAAGAGGTCCGACTAGGTCCATTCCAACAATGGCAAAAGGTTCCTCGGGACATTGTATTGGCTGTAACAAGCCAGCAGGAGGTGAAGTCGACCGCTTGGGCCGTTGACATAGCACGCAAGAAGAGACGTACTTTGCAACAGAAGTGGAGGGACCAGGCCAGAAGAAGCGGCTCCTAATGCGGCTGTATGTTTTATGGAATCCCTCAATATAGTGAAGTTGGTAAAAGCAGCAACTTGAAGCAGCAAACCGGCAAAAACTTTATTTTTCGTGACAAAAATCAATTTTGTTGAGCCTGAGGTTCAGCAATCACAATTAAATGCCTTGCCAGAGTGTCACGTGCAAAGACGAAACAAATGCTGGTTTAATGCACTGTACAACTGCGATTATTCTGCTGCCACGGCTTCACGTTGCCCAGCCACCTATGCTATCATGTTGCCCAGCCGAACCATTTGTTCTTCACGAATGCGCAACATCGAAAGCTGTTACACGTCAGAGAAACAGTCACAGTTTCATCGCGAGGGTGAAATAAAAAATCCGATAGCAAGAAAGAGGAATTTTATATGAATATAGACTAGCAGCTCCATCATCCAATCAGATAGGGGGGGACAAAGGTTGATGCCACTGCCTCAGCAGTGCATTTTATGGGGGTCACGCATATTGACAACAGCCCAGATGGCGGCGCCTAAAAGGCCTTTGTTGGAAATGTGCATAGGGAAGCAGGAAAGGGTGGAGCGAGGAGCAGAGAGGTAGAAAGCGGGGACAAGATTCTCCTTACCCTATTTGGGCAGTGGTAGGCAAAGCAACCTGACAAAGGGGGCGAACTCAACAGGCAGCCTGACAAAGGAGGTGGATGACAGGATAAGAAAAGAGGGGCTGGGACCTGGCACAGGCTTTGGGGGAGGAGGGGGGTGCAAATGCCCCTACCCGCACAAAGAAGATGGTCAGCTCATTTTACCTCTACTTGAGATCCGTTCGTCGGCAGTGCTTGCGCGCTTTCACTCGCACATAAAGTATACGACATGCGGGGTGATGTAATCGTGATTTGGACTTCATATGGAAGATCATGGCGAAGACGAAAAATTCGCCTTGAGTGTCTATATAACTGTTATCGCAAAAAAAAAAAGGCGAAATAGATGCGGTATAAGACTGCATGAAGGCACTGCAACAGCCTGAATTACACCACATCCAATTATGGTGGCCACGTTTCTGTTTTCCGACATCGCGCGCCAAATCGAGCAAGTGGGACCAGTGCCGGTGTTGCGAATTTCGGTCGCCACTACGCTTTGGCTCCAAAAAGTCTTGTATTCGGCTTTGTAGCAAAACATCCACATAAGCAATGGTGTGGCTGGTAATTGCAGGCTGCAGCTCCAAAAATTATCGGTCGATTGCTTAAAACATGTTTTAGCAGTGCCCTCACCGAAAAAAAAAAAAAAAAAAAAGCTTTCACTTGCTGTAAATGCATTTGTTAGTAACGCTCGCTCTCACCTGGAAATTTATTCTATTCTTCACAGAGTCCTAAAGAGCATCTTTCAAGATCGGCATCAGAGTGAGTGAGCTCTCCGATAAGCGTGCCAACAAGCGTGGTCTTTTTTCTCGTCGATCGGGATGGCTTGTAAGATACCAGCCTTGTCAACGACATCCGCATCCTGAACGATTGCGATCGCTTGCAAGATAACTCAAGCTCGTTACATCTACTGTTACCGCCTCTACAACTAGACGTGCTTGTTACTTGATATCTGCGCCGATAACAAAACAGCATATCAGGCGTTAGAGCACAGAACACGCATCAAAGAATACAGCACTACACCACCGTGTAGTCACAGCACACCCTGGCAACATTGCGTGATACTATGTGCCGTGGTTCATGGTTCCCGCATGCCACGCATTAGCCGCATTCTCGCCCACTCCACCGCTCCGAAGCACAGGAGAGCATCGAGATGTGCCCTTTCCCCGCAGCGGTGTTGGGATTTGAAAAATGCGTTCACAAAATCTCTAGCCAGCGTTATCGCGACTTTCGTTCCCTTTCAATAAAGTTACTGTGGATTTTCCATGATGGGAGCACAATTCCCTTGAGAATTTCCACACTATTCAAAATCACCGAGAATTCCCGGCTTCCCGGTCGGTAGACACCCTTCTCTATCCTGGTTCAATGAAAGCATGATGATACAATCGAATACAAAGTAACCTGTTCATCATACAATGTTTCAGACATCTACACGACCACACACACCACTACATATTCCACTTTATCACAATGCCCAACTAATCACACTAAATGAAGACGATCACTATATATATACATTGATGCACACTTATAAGGACATCTTGATACACAAGAATGGTCAAAGTACATCGGATATATTACAAAACAATCCAATCAACTCTACGTACTACTTGCATTTTAGGCATCACCTAAGAGGAAAGGTAAAGGGAAGAACCAATGATCGAATTAGGAATGGTGTATCATTTGATGATGGAAGAGAATAGCGAAAAATTTAAGTGATCTTATATGCTTTTTGCTAAGCAAGCGGCACTACGAAAAAAATAAATGAAGTTTGTTTGTCGATATTATTTGAAGCTTTTGTTGATCTGAAAGCACCACACAGATATGCGCAAACATTTTAGAGGGCGAAATTCAGATTGCCGCTGTACACTTTCTTTAATATCATTTACATATTGCAGTGTAAAATCAAAGTGTCGCTACCAAGCGTTGCGATTACTTAGTTTAAAAACATTTCTCTCGGCACATACAGAGGTGCAATGATGTGCATTAATAAATAGCTAACCTGAACCAATGCTTTGTAAGACAGGCAATATTTCTTTACACCAATTATTGAAACATACAATGCAATGAAATCCATTTCATTCTTCTCTATTTCAATAAACTAAGAGTACAGAAACTGAATAGTCTACTTCACTCGTTTCAATATAACCAATCCTTAGCAGCAGTCCATATAGACATGGGCACACCACCATCACAATATCATGGTAATAGTGTAAGCTGCAATATAAGCATAAAATGGTTCATCATTTCTAAGAAGAGGCTGGTGCAATGCATTTCTAGCAACATCCAAACCATAAGACTTCTTCGCTTCTCCACAGAAGGGATGGACACAGTACCCTCAAATATACTTTTACCCTTGGTATCACACTAGGCTTGATCGTTGGAAATTCCTTACTTACATTTTTCAGTATTGTAACTGAGTGACTAGTTTTTCAGTACTAATTTGATGTACCTACTTACATTTTTTTTAAAAGGACAAGCCACATAGGTCAATACAAATTTGAGCACTTGAATTTGGAGGAAAATATCGAATTGAACATCTGCGGCCGTACGATGCAGCAGCATATAGAATGCCAATGCCAAGTGAACCAAATCAACATGCTGGGTATTCGTTTTTCCCATTTTAGCACACCATGTGTGGGTAGACTATGTGTGGGGGAGATGCTGTGGCTACATGACGATGGGTGCACTAACTGTAGATGCCAGGACATTGAATGTGAACACAGTTTCTTTTACATTTCTCGGGACTTTTAGGAGGTGTCTTCCTCGAAACTTAGCAATAATGAACTGCTGCATTTGGAAGAGAACACACATGCGAGAATTCAACCAGTGAGTAAATACACTTTATGCACCATGCTTTCGTACAACGGTGCCCCTCTTCCTTACGGACACATGGAACGAGTTTCCAGAGTTGTTACTAGGGTTTCCACATTAAAAGAAGGAGTGATGAGCAAAAACCTTGAAAAACAAAAATGTAAAATGTACATGCATTGATGTGATCAGTGACTATAGCCAACTGTATATGATCTGGCTATAGTCACTGATCACTGATGTGATCAGTGACTATAGCCAGCTGTAAAAGGGCATAAAATCCTGCACACAAAATGTGTGTAAAATAAGTAAAAATAATAAAATTATAATAATGACAAAATTTGTGATATGAATGTCAAACATGTACCTTTAAAAAGCATATATTATGACCATGGATACTAAGAGTGTTTGCGTAAAAACAGCAATCACCGTAAAAGAAATTATTTCCTATGTTAGCGTGTAAAATTAATCTAGCTTTCGCGTGATTGTAGTGAAGACGTCATGAGCAGTGACAATAAAGTGCATAAGCAAAAAGAAAGGCGGCACACAGTATCACAGTAAATCTAGGAGGACAAACATATCTAGTGGCTTTACATCAAGCGGCCCTATAGAGGTAGGCACTGACAACCCACCAATAGGCACCGTGCATACGTTAGGAGCCGCCACAGTCGCGCGCGGCCTCCAGCGCCACAGCGGCCACGGCCGCAAACTTGACGGGATATGGGAGCAGACGACGCAAGCGGCAGCAAGCCTCTGCGCCGTGTTCTGCTGCTTCGCTCGACGCGTTTTCGTTTCCGTTCGCTTTCAAAAGACGTTAAATTGTTAGCAGCTGCCACAGACCCTTGATGTTAGAGGGTATGCTTCTTTTCGCCAGACCTCGTGCACCCTCAGGGGAACGCGGCAGCATAAAATGCATGAGCAAGGGAAGACGACACGGAGGCTAGGGCTCGTTGAGCGAAACTGCGCGCCGCTTCGTTCACTAAACGATCACAGCTTGTCACTCTCAGGCTAACGTGGCAGCAGACTTGGCAGCTGCTTGAAAGAGGCGACAACACCGGCGATTGCATTGCGTTCACTGCGCCAATTTCAACCAGTGCAGCCGAGCGGCCGTCACAGCGGCTGTTAGCTAGCCATGGCACTGCAAAGCGTGTCAATTATTATTACATTTGGGTTCAGAGAGCTACGTGCTATAGATGGTTTCTTCCGAGGAGCTAATCTAAATAAGGGCAGATAGCTTCTCGATCTAAGCGAGGCTGGCGAGGCATGCTCACGGCTTCGTGGAAGAGACGTTGCACGGCGGATCGTCAGTCACGGGCAAGTGCGCACCACAGATGCGAATGAACGCGCCGGGAAGATCCGTGAAAATCGAGGTATGTCGCTTAAGTTTGCTTTTTCTTAGTTACAGGTCATGTAATGTTTTCTTATCACTTAAAGCAGGGACATCCGTGCGGCCAACTGGGAGTGCCGTGCCGGAGTCGCAGGAAAGCATAAAACCACCGCGGTAGAGTTCCATTGTGCCTGAATGAAATTACTTGCGCATCAAAGACAAGCAAACCGCGATAATGGGGTTTTCCTTTAATTAAAAACGTCTACCCGAAACACTCAACTATGGCAATCACAAAAAAAAAAAATGAAAAAAGTGAGCGAGTTTTTTTTTCTTCTCTCCTTTTGTCAGCTTCATTACAAATTTAATCTGGAGGAACTTCTGAATCTACAGTTAGGGCAAAGAGCATCGACGTCGAGCACGTGCTGAGGTTTTACGGCAGCACTGAGTGCACTTTGTCTGACGTGCTCCGGGCAGAGGCCAGCGACGCGGCATCGCAGACCCACCTCATGCTCCTTCCTGCCTCTACTCAAACGCTGAGCTTGTTTGTTTTGAAACAGATTATTTGCTCATTTTTATGTAGGCTCTCAGGCAAGCAGCTGAGTATATACAAGCAGTATGTCGAAGTGCCACATCAGGAAGTGGCCGAACTGTCACCACGCATGCTATTAAACAGAAATGCTTCGGCAAATGAGCGTTTCTGCATAATTACTGCGACAAAGGTGTGAAGTAATACATTTTGACACTTCGTCTTGGCAATGAGTCTGCTCTGCGATGTGCATTTAGTGCACTTATTTAGGCCGGCACTTTTTTTTTCTTTTTTGTATCTCTAAGGCCACAGGGTAATTGACATGCTAGGTGAACGTGCAGATTGCGTATGGTCTCTGATAGGAAACCAGTAAAATCGCGTACCTGGAGAATTTCTGTAGGTGTTACTGCACCCAACAACGCAGCAATTATTCTTAGAGTTTGGCATAACCGACACAAAACGAACAGCCCGCGAGAAGGCCGCGCGCCGTCATCGCGGAACCGTTGAGCGAGCAGGGCGAGCGGGTGAGAGTATCCCGTCAAGTCTGCGCTTGTTGCCGCTAGGGGAGCCTTCATTGGCGGCGGAGTTACGTCTGCACGGAGCCTATAGCCCTAAAATACGTGCTAGCCTAACCCTCAGCTTTGAGGGCCGGACTGCGACAGGTTTAAAAAGTGTAATAGCTTTTTAAAGGAAAACATGCGGCTGTCTAATAAAAAAGAAAGTGATAGGCGAAGCGGGATGTGTCTCTCGAAAACATCGGGGAAGTTGCATTTCCACTGTGTCTCCGTTGGTGGGCATTGCGTAAGAACATGTAAAACAGACAGGTTCCCTCCACATCTATCACATGTAGGTATGCCAGGGCCGGTTAAGGGATGGGAATGTGCGACGTAGGTGTGTCCTATTCGGAGTCAGCACGAACCACAACTTCATTGTATATCACGGCAACGGAAAGCTAGATTTTTTTTATCGGAGTTTGAACAGTATTGAGCTTGTTGCTGTTTTCAATATCTCATTTCCTTTGCCACTTCTGACACTGAATGTGGCGGACAAGCGCTTTCAGATGTTGGTATGGCACACTATTCTCACCAAGGATGCTTCTTTGTGCAGCTACTGCTGCACAAGCATCTGCTTTCTCGTTTCAGTAAATACCAACGTGACCTGGCACCCAACAAACTGATATTTGAAGTGCTTCAATATGCCATAATTAAAGGCTTTCAAGATCATTAAGGGCTGCATTTTTATGTGGTTTCACATTGTGCGATGTATGCACAACGCTCAACGAATCTGTTAATACGACTGCTTTCTTTATCTTTCGCCCAACAATGTATTTTATGGCAGTTTAATTGTATATGCCTCTGTGGCAAAAATACTAATGAGTTTTTGTGAAGAAGCAAAATCAGGCCCAATGACAGCTTCAGCTACCAAGTGTACTGTAGAAAGGCATAAACAGGGGAGGGGTTAGAATTTTCCCAACTTTTAGCTCATCCACTCGTAACCAGTATCTCTAGGCTTACTAAGATGGATTAGGCTACGCTACATTGAGGCTATGCCGCAAAACCAAAACTAGAAAAGCCTACTTAAAATATTACTTAAATGTTGTAACACAGAAGCAGGAATTAAGTTATGGTTCCCACAAACACAGCGTAAAAACTAGAACATTCATGACATCTTTTCAGTAGATTTGTACATAAATTGTGCTTCCTAAAATAAATACTGGCTTTCGAAATATTTAAAAAAAAAAACGTACTTTGACCCACTCTGCCACCAGGTCTATAGAAGTTATGGCAAATGAATGCGAGAAAAGTGCAATATAATGCAGTACAAGGAATGAAGTTGACAACTGTGAGCAACATGCAATACAAAGATGCAGTATATTTGAAGCTGGGTAAAAAAGTTTCTGTTTGGATGTGGAAAAAAATCTATCTTTGTACACTAACTACAGCTGTGTAGAATAATTCCTTCTTCTCTGCATAGCATAATATTTAAAAAATGCAATTTCACACATTGCTCACACGCAAGTCAAATTGGTAAGGATAGACGCTACCTTAAATGGCATCACGAAGTAGCAGCAGGCGTGACCAAAATCAACATAATAACACACGAGTTCTCTTTTTTTCATAGCAACCTTAAATACAAACATTCTCAACAGCTCAAGGCAAGCTAATAAAAAGGTAAATGCTGTACCTTATGACACAATAATAATGGGAACTAACGGACAATAATGCCAAGGAAAGTATAGGAGATGTTATTTGTAATAATTGGGATATAAATTTGAAGAAAGTAAAGTGGACGAAAAGATAACTTGCCGCCGGCGGTCCCTGCCAAGTTATCTTTTCGTCCACTTTACTTTGTTCACATGTATGGCCACGATGACAGGCAATACGAACTAAACTAAAGTTTCACAGAAGGTCGTTACGTCAAATGATGCGCAACAGGAGTATGCAGGGCACTGTGTTTGTTACGTCTGGTTCCCACAGGAATAAAGCAACAATAAGAATTCTAGTTAAAATTCCAGTCCTGGAAACAACTAATACGCATTGCAAACACAATCAAGATACGGCGACCGCTCACCCATAGCCAAATAAAACAGATGAGTGAAGAAGCAAATTTCCAGTATATGTCTTAAACAAGCAGATAAGGACATTAATAATTAAATAGACATAAAAACAACTTCAGAAAGTCTTTGATGTGCATGCTAAGTTCCACATGGCTTCATTCACAGCAAACAACAAGCATGCCCATGTTCCCAAAACCGACAAGATTTACGTGAATCCTGGCAGCGATACATTGATTTAAACATGTCCGTATACAGTGCTTGCACGAGAGAAATTTCGTAATGGAGTTCAAAAAGAAAATATTGCACGCTCCCTTAGACTCCTTGTCGATACGCTACGACAACACACAAAGTGCTACAATGTTACCAAGTCAAAAAGGGACTGTGACAATAAACACAGCCTCAACTGTGGCCACTGTTTTCAGGTACACTGTGGTAGTAATGTCCATAGCAGCATGCTTTCACGACAGGATGTGCCATGCATGCTGTACAAACTTTGGATATGGCTTTGGCTTTAGTCTTTACTTGAGCTTTTACTGAAGATGACCATGCAGTGTGGGGAGGCCTTGTGGGAATGCACTTGCAATGTTTGAAGCTGCCAAACTGTCTGGAGGCGGTTTAAGAACTTGCAGAGGCACCACTGCACCTGCGTGAAAAGACTAACTAGGCGTGTTCTATACATGCCAAAAATCTATTGCACTACTACTAAATGAAACTAGCAGAAAAGGCACAGGTAATCAATTCCAGCAGCTGCCCAACATTTTAAATCTCCTGTGTCAAAATAGCCATCACTAAAACACACTTGTCCCTGAAATAGACAAGCGCACTGCCATAGCGCACTTAGCGCTGCAGTATGTGTAAATAAAAATAAAAAGTAGCAAAGTTATTGTCTTTAAATAATGGTGTACAACTATTTGAAATTTTGGAGAGAAATTGCATAAACAGTGCTATTAAATAAAATGTGCTTCTTGGCTAATTAATGCATGAATAAATTAAATATTTGATTACTTACATAATTAAACATTTGATTTTGGAGACCAAATGTTAGGTATCTGATTTTGGAGCCTGCTCTCCCATACTAGACACCTGAAGGTTTCCTCGAGGCAATTATAAACGGGTTAGGCAATGAAAACTGCACTTCTCAGTTAGCAAATTAAATTACGATATCATGGTGGCTGTCTCAAACAGAGCGCAATTTGTTAACATGGCAATGTGGGCGAGAAGGCCATTCCAGTTTTCTGTCATGTTCAGCGAGAAAAAAAATAACTATTTAGGTTTCACTAAATACTATTAAAATCTGTACCCTTTTTCTTTGGTAACTCCTGAATATGTCTGTATAAGTATGATGGTATGATTGTACTTTCATAAGTATGTATGATATGGATGTATGAGCAATGCATATCTAGGTGTTCACATTTATGAATAGACGTTTCACATGTATGGATGTACATCTCGACCTTTACAATGATTCTCAAAAAGTCTGTGCTAGTATTTTGCGTGAGTTCTTTCTTTTTTATGCCATTTATTGTTTGCCCTTCCTGCAAACATCTGGAATGAGTATTGCCAGTATGTTCTGAATATAAAAATATATAAATATACTAGTCTTTGGGTTCATTCAAGCTACGAGACATTTGAGTAGTTTGCAAGGCAAATGTGGGAGTGGGCTCACAAATAAAATTCCTCATTATTCATTAATTGTAGTTTTTAATTATATGCACTATTATGACAAAGGCAAACAAATCGAGGTGGACAAACAACAAAAGCACTGCCAACATAGCTCAATATGGAGATCATCGGACACGTAATTAAAAAATTGTGGTTTTGATCCCTATCGGCCAGGGGCGTAGCCAGGGGGGGGGCTTATGGGGCTTCAGCCCCCCCCGAAATTTTTCGTGCTCTCATACACCACCAACCAGCGGCGTCACCCGGGTGGTGGGATTTATTGGGCTTCAGCCTGATTATCATTTATTTAATTATTTATCTTTTTATGACCTCAAAATGTTAGCAGAAGCAAGTTTGATATCGGGCTCTACACAGATGGCTCAAAAGTGGATGATGACACAAAACATCAACTGCTAGCTTCTCCTTGGATTCCTCCGCCATGCTATATGTTTAAGTCTATGAACGATTTTAAGCAGAAACGAATGTTACGTGGCTTGGCTGGACAGGTACCGATGGCTTAGCTTCTCAGCGCTTTAAGAGGGTGCGTTTTGCCGAGTGTGTGTCCTTTTTAGCAGAAGTGAGATTGGCAAGGGCCAACTGCGCGCACTAGGGCCCTCGTATCCAAGCCATTTCAAAAGTGGAAGCACGCCCTCGAAGTCTTCGGTGCACATGAAGTCACTAAATATCACACTGACGCTCATCTGGTAGCCGATAGTTTTCTTCAAACTTCTCAGGATGTGTGCCCAGTGTTGTTGATCAGCTGGACCATGGCAGGCAAATTCAAATAAGAGAGATCCGAGGAAGTTACAGCCTATTGTTGAGACAGTTCTCTTTTGCGGGTGGCAAG